>NW_010264829.1:38451-45269 GCF_000690775.1 Eurypyga helias
GATCATGACTTGCAAAACTTATTTTTACCGTGATAAGTTCGTCATGATTATTGCCGTTGTTACCCTGGCATAAAGCACCTTTATACGCTCAACACCAGAAGACTGCACTGCCTCATTTATTCCACTAAATACAGATAAATCTTAATCCAAGATGCAACCACAGGACTCCAATCCTGCTAAGGCTGACAAAGAACACTACAACCCTAAATATGGCAGTGTCCCAAAAACATCCTGACCAGCACAACTCCCCACCTTCATTTCAACAGAAACTACAAGAAAGGAGTACCACAGACTCCTCTGGAGTTTAGGAAAAGTTCAGACTCAACTAAAACTCAGCACACTGAGATTCTGTAGTTTCCAGCTGTTAATACTTTTGTGCTATTAAGTCCTCTGTGCTTGTTATGAGGTGATGACTTTCAGACTGGTTGGGTTATTCTTAAGGCCTCGGTGCAATTCTCCAGTTAATCTCTGCCGTTCCCTCGGAGGTAACAAGCTGGTCTGTTGCCAGCATGGTTGTATCTCTGACTTTAGGCCCAGTTAGAGAATACATATTAGATAAGGTTATTATGGCTCTGGTGTGACAGAAATGTAAGTCTGAAGGAAAAGATCATTTTCCATCGACTGGAGTCAATAAACTGCAGGGCACAATATTTACAGGTAGAACTTTAAAGATACCCAGTTTTATTTTCAATTTGCATTCAAAACCAGGCAACCTAAGATAACCTCCAAATTCAGAAGTTCTCTGTGGGTCACTGGTAATCTCTCCTGAATTAGGGACCATAACTATGCCATGACTGGGCATAGAAAAATTGGCTTGCAAAACTTCCTAGTTTAAAAGTGTTGTGCAATTTGCTTTAGTTTTCTATTTCAGTAAACCACATTACCAGTGTTAAAATAGGGATAAACGATTATCACATATCTCCCTCCTCCAACCACCGACCAACATTGAAGTGCAACTCACGGCGCTACCTTACCTTCTGAAATAGCCTTTTTGACAGCTGCAAGGTAAGCATCAGGCTCGTCATCGTTTGTGAGTTCTTGCCACTGAGACCAGTCCTTGAAAAAGGTCAAATAGTCATCACAGTCTGTAACACCACAGAACAGCTTGACTACTTTGCACGGGGGCCATAAAGCTTCCTGAAGACTCTGCAGAACAGGAGGGAGATAAAAACTCTGCACCAGCTCAGCAGACAGCAAAAGGATGATGCTCCGGCTTCTGTTGAACAAGTCCAGCTCCTGCTGGGAGATGGCAGACTCGCCTTCCAGCTGGTAGCTCAGAATCCGATGCTTTCGAACGTGCCGAGTAAAGAGGAAGAGGTTCTGGAGGTACTGACACCATTCGGTGGCGTCACTTGCATACACAATCAGCACATCATATCCTCCAGGGGCTCCTGTACAAGATGATCACAAGGAGAAGGATTAAATTTAAAACAAGAGTTGACCCACAGCTTTGCAACAAAAACCCCACAGGGCTGTCCCTATAATTCATGTCATAAGCTCCAAAGCACTTCAAAAGAACAGTAGATATAACCAAGGTGAGGTGTTCACAGCCACAGAGCAATTCTAAGGGTGGTTGAACTCCTATATGCATTTACCCCACTAAAATTGAAATCATTTTTTCATTCTCAAAAACCTTCCTATGAAGAAGAGGATTTCCTACGTAGTTTCAAGTGACACAAACCACATGTGGAGATTTACAGATTTAAAGCATGTTGATAGGAAAAAAAAAACCAAAAACAACCCACAAAGACCCAACCTCCAAAACAAACTAGCTTGAAAAGGGGAGCTCACCTTTGTGTGTGAAATTAAATCATTTGGGGCAACTATAGGGTCTCTGCAACACAACTGCAGACCATTACACACTCAAGCAGAGTATATACTAACCATAGCACAACTAAAATAAGAAAGACCTTTATTTAAATATGGTCCCACAACGCTTACAGGAAGTCACTACGACTCCCCATGGTGTTAGACACTTGCTCTCGCTGCAGCAGAAAGCAAACTGCCTGCAAGATATGCGTGCAAGTGAGGGGTACACCAGCCCCAGCGCCTGCAGCACAGCACTTCTATCACTGAGGCTTCAGACACTTCACAAGCCTGTGCCAGTCCTTCCCTTGGATCTGTCATACAAACGTTTCCCGGTCATTTTGGCATGACAAACCCTCTCTTCAGCGGGAAAGAACTAATACAGTAGTGGTGAACACAACACAGCCCAAAACACGCCCACCAAAGCTGACTTAATTCATAATTCCATCATTCCCTAGAGACAGTTCCTACCTATACACTCACACATTTCTGTGCTCTGGAATGAAAGCACTTCCAAAACTGTCTCCAGCTTGCTAAGAAGCTCACATGCACACTAAACCAGTATGACATGATGCAGTGCTCTCCCACCAATCTCATGAAAACTTTTAAGACTAAATTTACTTTTCCCATTCACCTGTAAAGCAGTTTACCCAAATTTGAGGATTACAACTGGAGTCCTACAGTAAATTTCAGTGCTGAGCATTTCAAATCTTATTAGCAAATTGTCATCTTCTAATTCCAGTTTGACTGCTTGAAAGTGTCAACATTTCCAACCCATCTCCATCCAGAAGCAAGCAAACAAAGGCAGATTTTTCTAATTAGAATAGAAGGCAATGCCTAAATTTGGCATGCCAAAAAGAGCATCTGCAGAGAGTTTACCAGAATTGAAGATGACAGTTTTTCAGTCACTTTATTAAAACTCAACCAAAATCAAACAGCCTCCAAAGATTCCGTTCCGCCACCTTCCCCAGAACCTTCATTAAGAAATGAAGGCTGAATGATGTCTAAGCTACAGTACCCCAGCTCTAAACCATACAATTACCAACTTTAAATTGTAGTTGAGCAGTAGGGGTAAGTTGAGAAATGTGGAGACATGGTCTGTGCTCAACCAATAGCATTACAGTTACCTGCATAAATGGAGGGTCTCTAGCAGGGAAAGGATGATGTCCTAGCTATGGAGAACATGGACACTGCAGTTCAGCCTTGGGACCTTTAAGCTAAGGGCGCAGAACTGCTGCGAAAAAGGATGGCGTTCACACCAGTGAGAACACTATCGCAGAAATATCACTTCTGGCTGAACACCATCTGACAAAGATGACAGAATCACATGAGCAGAAACAGGAAAACCAAGCAGAATTCAGGAGGTCAGTTGTTTTATTCTAGAAAGGGAGGAGTACCAGAGACTTCTGCCACGTGTTGATTTACATGCCGCAGAGTGGGAAAGGGCAGCACAACCGTTTGCCGAGAACAGAGCCCACGCACTGCAGCCTGACCTCATCAGATGGGGAGACGATGCAGCAACTCTCTGAGGTGTCCCCAGAGCTCCCAAAGTCCTACCCTGGTGCCCTGTGGGAGAAGTCCCACCTCCGGATTCTGGGGAGAGTGGCAGTGGCTTCTAGGGCATTTTAACGTTCTGTAAAACGGAACACCTAATCCTCCATGCATTTTTGAAAAGAGCACAGCTTCTGCAACTAAACTTGTTAGCCAACAGGCCCTTCTCCAGCCCTTCAATGGAAGGAAGCAGCTGTGCTAGGAGAGGACATTGGGTGGGGGAGCCATTGATTTTAAACATGCATTGCACTGGAGGGGCACTAAGCATCCGAGAAGCCTCCCTTCTGCCATATGCAGGCAAAAGATGCAAAATTGACAGACTTTCTGCAGTTTCCTGCGAGCATTTATATCCCCAGGGACAACATCACCCAGAACAGCGTAGTCTCTGCACCCAGTAGGAAGGGACTTCACCTAGTGTTTGGGAAAGGTATGGATTCCCTAGACAGCACTGCTTAATCCACATGCCATTCCCCTTAAGAGAGCTGTGACAACTCTCCTCACACCCTCATATCTCATCTCCTGTAGCCTTGTACACTTCTAGGATAATCTGAGGAACTGAGAAATAGAACTACTGACTCCACTTTTAGAGACAAGGAAACTCTCTGTGTTCATAAAAAAATACTGGAAGTGGGTCTTGAAGAGCTAAATAAGCTTAAGTCAGCAATGGGACTGTTTTGAAGAAAACAAAAATCTAGAAATAGTTCCAATTGCAACATTGCCTTTTAAAAGAAGGATGACACGGGACTCACTTTCCTAGATCATGCTATTATCTGTCTAACCAAACACCCCCATTTCCAGCACTGACTACTGACCAGTCCTCAGGGAAATGTGTAATAAATGGAGAATATAGAATGTTTCAGGGAGTTTTTCCCATAAATCTTCACATATCAGTTACAGAAAAACTCACAGCACACTTCAAAGCACAATGTATACTTTGTGTATTGTACACGTGAGGAAATCCCTAGATGAACACCAAGCATTTTTTTTTCTTTAAGCCCTGACCTTAGATGGATGCTTTGATAGTGCATTCGACAGGCTGGCTTTGAAAAAACACACACAAGGAAGTCTTTAATCCAAGTAAGAAAGACATGAATAGTATATGCAATAGCAAGATGAAGAAAGATTTTGCCAGCCAACCATTTCAAAAATCTTTCACATTCTCAAGTGTTATCTAGTTTAAATTTTAACAATACCTCTTTTCTGCATTCCTAAACTTAGGGTATAAAGGGACTTCTGTTTCTGTTTACAAAATGCCAACACTGTGAATAATACTGCATGGCATGTTTATCTATTTATTTCATAGAAAAGCATCCAGGTGCCATTCTGTTGCAATTTGCAATGATAAACCATAACCTTTGGACTCATTTCGAGCTGTAACTGCCTCTTCAGTTCTCAGTTGCACACTCCATTATACAGCAAAGACTGAAGACTGATGAGATTACAAACTAGTACTGTAGAAATGCCTAAGACCTCCAGCTGAGGTGGAAGACCCATAGACCAACTAGCACAGAGAAAGAACATGATGCAAAGCTTCCCCAAGCTTATAAACTGCTCGCAGAATGGAAAGGGATTAAGCAATTCAGTCAAAATCACAGAATGCCTATGGCAAGAGAGCAGCCTATCACTATGGGATAGTTTTATCTCAGGCCTTCATGGTCCCTCTCTACGAAGCAAACAAATCAGGCTCATCTCCGGACCATGTTTGGGAGTCGTGAGGTGACAATCTTTGAGTTCAGAGAAAACATGGGATAGTGGTTTACGGCCATATCCTAAGGATCTGATTACCACTGGAACAGCTAAAGAACACTGTGGGAAGTTGGCATATCAGCTCTGGATAAAACCACTTCTTGCACACTTAACACTTCTCAAATTTGAATCAGACATCACCAACTGTTATTACCTATTATTTCATTCTACAAGCTAAAAGATTTGACTTTTTTCAATTTACATATCACAAATAGTTTTCCATTGTACTTGTGGGGCCCATAAAGAAAATTCAGGACAATACACACAGCTTTTCTGTGTCATCTTTTACATCCCTCTCCTAAGCAGATCATGACTTCTCATTCTCCACAGACTGGGTAAAAACTGATACACAAATCCTTTACTCCAGCTCAGAGAATCATATGCAATGGCAAGCAAATCTGTTTTCATCTGCTAGATCAAATCCACCTCGAATTCCGACTAAATGAAAAAGTGCTACGTACCCTATTCTCAGTATGCTTTGGGATTCATGTCTATGGAGAATACATAAATATGGCAGTCCAAAATATTAATCCTTGATAGAGGGGGATTCACTGCCTATGAAACCCAGCTGCCTATGGATATAAATTAAACCCAACCCAAGGTGTCGTAATAATCACATTCTTCTAAGAGGTGTTAGAAGCTCCCAGTGGGCTGTTAACAGAATTCCTTAGCACCTTTCATATTTCAGTGTCTGAAGTGCGTGTACTTAAGTGATGTATGAGGAAATCAATGCGTTCGTTGCCTAGCTGGAATGCATAACAAAGTAATAGTGATTACATGCAATAATTATTAACATCGTAGTAAAACTTCTCACACTGACTAGAATAGAAAACCTTTGCTTTAAATGAAGTGCTGCAGACAAGCAAGAGGAAACAGCAGAATCAAAGTAGATAAAAATTCTGCGAACCAAACTTCAGCGATAGGAACATGAGATTTGCCTTCTGATACGTTGTTCCACTTTTAAGAGTCTCTGTGAAATCACCTTCTGTTTATAAGGAGAAAAGTAGCTTTGCCCACAAGTCTCCTGAGGCCTCCATTTAGATTATTTTTACATTAAAGGAGATATGCGTCAGTGAAACAGTAACGTTACTTCACACCCCGAGAATGGCACGTTTTTCCTTTTTTAGATAAAACACGTACACTTCCCTGCAAGGAGGGGAACTTGTAAACTGGACACTAGCAAGACTTACACAATATAGGCTAAACCCCTCTCCCCCTGGAGTTCACACATCTATTCTAAGCCAGTTTTACCTGCACGTGTTATCTACAACGTTTTAACTGATGGCAACCTAGCTGTTTGTTTGTGATCCTGTGCCACTGTGGCAAGGGGCACCAGGTCATTCCCCGAAAAGGGAAGTACGCAAATACAGGGGAATAAAGCAGCATTTAGAAAGAACTGACTTCCCTACAAAACATCACAGAAAAGTATCCAGGTGGTAACGGCTGAGCAGAGACAGGTTCCTCTAGAGAATGCCCACCCTCAGAGCTGGCTGAGCGGCCGGCCCGAGGGGCACTCCAGGCGCAAGGGCTCTGCTAGCACCTGCCCCGATCTCACGCCAAGCCAAGTTAGCTCGAAAGCGCAGCAGCCTGGCTGCGAACAGAGCCAGCGCTGCTCTGAAAAGCCCCGGGGCTCCCCTAAACTCGGGGAGCGGAGCGCCCGGGGCAGGCAGAGCCGCGCAGCGGCACAGCCCAGCCCCGCCGGCGGGAGCGGGCGC
>NW_010264830.1:0-33862 GCF_000690775.1 Eurypyga helias
CCAGTCCCGCGCTGGCTCATTTTCCCGATTCTTCTCTCCTGTCCCTGGGATGTTTCCAAAGCCAACGAGTCGGTGAAAATGTGTAGAGGCTGCAGTGAGACGCTGCCGTGGAAGCAGCCATGCTTTTGCTCACGGAGTCTGTGGGGTGAGATCCCTTTGAAAAGGTTCATTCCCCTTCCCTGGGCATTGCTGTACCGAAGGAATGGATGTACCTGGATGCGTACTGGATTGGATGGTGATGAAGACACTCGAGAGCAGGCTGAGAATAGGTCTGTTGGCCTGGATTTTGGCTTTGGCGACTTCAGAAGCAGAGCGGGGAGACCCAGCTGCAGCCAACCCCGACCTCTTGGCCATGGATTAGAAGTGAGTGGACTGACCCTGTTGCTCCGGAGCGACTGGAGCACTCAAGAAGCCTAACAGCCTGATTTCACTCATGGTCCGTGAGTTTGCACTTGGTTCAGGTACACGGGGATGTCTGTGGACTTTTAGGATGTGACTTGACAGAGCGACTCTTCTGAAGTGACCCTGCCTTGTCTGCAGCATCAGTGTCTGGAGGTAGGAGAGACCGCTCCAAACTTGCTGCCTGGGTTTAGGGAGACACCCGCTTGGCACTTGCTGTCCCACGCAGGCATTGCAGAGGTTCCAGCAGAGTGGGGGTGGGAAGAATCTGCTGGGATATTTCAGTGTCTTGCTGCACACGGAGCTTGTCCTGGTGATCAGCAAGACACGTTTGGAAATGTGTTAGCAGCAGCCCACCCCCCACATCACCCCTCCTTGCTCCATCTACCTTAAGCTGTTGCTCTGGGAAGGCTTGAATAAGGGATTTTTTCTATGGCTAAGTATTTTTGGGCAGCATCAGATCTCCCTTGGCTGACTCAGGCAACATGTGAAGAAGGCAGGGAGCGGTTGTAGGTCCCGATGTTTAGAGGCGCACTTAGTTTTAGGAATGCAAGTTGGCATTCCTAGAATAGGATCCCACACCTGTTTGGGGTAGGAGACCAGGGAACTGAAGACTGTAAAGCTTCCTGAAATAGGAGGCACTGGGACTTCAAGGTCTGAAAATCCTGGTGACTCTCCCAAATGTGAGCTGGCTTCACTGTAATCAGAGCTGGAGCTTTAAAAGGGAGGCTGATGTGACACTGTAATGAGAGAAGGTTAAATGTGTGCTTAAGTGCTGTGCTGAGTTAGGCACTTAATGAATGTCTAATTAGTACTGTCTCCGTGTAATCTGCTCCTGGAAGACCATTGCAGTGCTGTCGCATTTTGGTAGCCCAGAGAGATAACCAGCATGCTCTCGTCCTTCTGCTCTTCATATCCCCATCTCGAAGGGATCCAAGATGCTGACTGCAGAACAGGGTTAAATGTGTGCCCCTGAAGTTATTTTCTTTTTGGTAAAGTAGATGGATCCCGGGCTGGAGGGATTTTTATGATGGATGTTACCTGATTGCTTTCGTGTCTCAGCCGGAGAATTTCACAAATTCATTCCAGCAAAGAACTTTGAGATTTAAATGGAGCTTCTTTATTCCCAAAAATCTAATCAAGATCTTCCTAGTTTGAGGTGCTGGGGGTTTTCCTGCCTCTTCTGCTGAACTTTTCAGATTGTTTGCTGTCCCCATCGCTCTGAACAAACACTGACTCGCCTTCTGCTTTTTTAGTGGTCTTTCATCTTCTAGTCCTTAGACGTTTTTCTACCTCTCTCTGCTAGATTAAGAAGTCATCTAGCATCCATTCTCTGCTGTTTGGAGAGGCATTTATAGACCCATGAACAAGTTGCTTCTTAACCTCTGCTGCATTAAGTAGGCTGAACTCCATAAATCTCTCACGGCAGGACACATCCTCCAAATCTCAATTGTTGCTGTGAAGCTTTGTTTTGTGCTCGGCCAGTTCCGCTGGCCAAAATGTGATGTCTACAGGAGGGCTGAGCTTCTGCCTGGACTTGTGGCTGAGTGACTGCTGAAGGGAGTCCCTGATGTGGAAGGGCCA
The DNA here is from genome assembly GCF_000690775.1 of Eurypyga helias. NCBI lineage: Eukaryota > Metazoa > Chordata > Aves > Eurypygiformes > Eurypygidae > Eurypyga > Eurypyga helias. The sequence goes on from NW_010264830.1 coordinate 1,984, forward strand.
GAGGCACAGGGACAAATTAATCGTCCCTGCTGCAGAAATCATGTAGTGTGGCACAGCTCTTCTCCTCTTGAATCTCCCCCAGGGCATAAATAATTTGATAAGTCATTTCCTATGTTGGTCGTGAGCTTTAGTGACCGCTGAAGCCCAGGGACTGATGAAGAGCTGTAATTGCCCAGAGGCAGGCTCTCAAACCTCTCCTTGACCTCTTCAGCTCCTTGCCGCAAAGGCTCTGTTCCTCCCACAGAGTCCCCCAGGCCCAAACAACAGCTGGGCTTGCAGGGCAAGTTGTTTGGCTTTGGATTTGCCTCAGTCAAATGGCAAAGGGAGTTGGATGGGTGCAGTTTCATTGCCTCTCCTTCCTCCTAGCATGGACTTGCTGAGTGTGCTTGGGGAAGGTGTGCTGCTCTACAGCTGCTTGCTGCAACATCTGTGATTGCCCATTCTGTCTAGTCTGAACATCCCTGGGAGCAGAGCAAGGATACAGTGACAGATCTCCAGAAAAACATGGTGTAAGAAAGAGCTGGTTTCTGTTCGTATGTGAAATTTTCCCGTTACCCTGCTTAAAGTGTTGGGGATTTTACCTGGGGATTTCCCAGCTGAAGCCCAAACCTCCTCAGCAGCTGTGAGCAACAGCTGATAATGCTTCACAGCTCCTGGAGGAGAAGGTTGAATAGAGTCTGGCACCTGGTAAACAGGGTACCTTAAACACCTTGTCTCCTGCAGTTAGTCCCCACTGGTCCTATATGGGCAGCTCGTGATGGGGCTGTCCCTCTTGCATGCAGTCAGTGGGGTGTTTTATGGATGAGACAAGCATGTGTAACTCCCTCTTGGGTGATGAAAAGGGGGATCCTCATTCAGTTTAAACACTCACATTGTCATTTGTACAAGTCCTGCCTGCCCCACTGCTTTCCTGCAGTGTCATTAAAAACCTTGCAATTAGAATAGAATAGAACAGAATAGAATTTCAGTTGGAATGGACCTACAGCAATTGTCTAGTCCAACTGTCTGACCAACTCAGGGCTGACAAAACATCAGTAGTCGTATGCTACTAAGGGCATTGCCCAAATGCCTCTCACTGACAGGTTCAGGGCATCGACCACCTCTCTAGGAAGCCTGTTCCAGTGTTTGACCACCCTCTCAGTAAATAAATGCTTCCTAATGTCCAGTCTAAACTTCCCATGGTGCAGCTTTGAGCATTTCCCACATGTCCTATCACTGGATATCAGGGAGAATTAGGCATGGGATCCTCCCAGTGACAGAGCAGAGATTTCCTGTGTCCACGCTGCTGTTTCAGCCCTACATTCTCTATTGCATGCGTTTGTATGGAGATGTTCTATCTGGGAGATGGGAGGGGGGAAAAAATGAGAAAAATAAAGGGAGCAGTTCCACTGTGAACCCAGCAGCTTGTGGACATGATCACAATGCAGAAACATCAGCAATTACCGTCTGAATGCACTATTGTTGTAGTAGGGAGATGAAAGGTGGAATTTACATCCAGTTGCTGAGGGAGTTTCACAGGCAACTACTCCCATTATTGCTATGGGGAACTTTTATGGGTAATTTAGTGAGTGGCAGCCTGGTGAAAGGCTCAGCTTTTCGGTTCTGGCTTTTTTATTTTTTTTAAAATTTGCCATTGTTTAACATTCTCTCGTATTCAAGACCCATAGCAGCTGCCCCAAAATGTTTTGTATGGGAATACAGAGTGAAATTTCGATGCAGGGGAACACAGACACCAGATTCAAAATCATCACATCTGCCGTCTAGTTTTACAACTGTAACTGCTGAATATGAGAGCGAGGGTGCTAATGCCTCAGAAGGGAGGGTGCACAGAGACACTCCTGGACCTTTTCACCACCCACCCTGAATGTCTGATGTGTTTTGGCTCTGATCTTTGCCTAACAGACTGGGAACAGAGGCTTATCCATGAGTAGTTGGAGAGTGGACCTGGGTGCTTTAAGCCACAGCGATCTCTTTCCATTTTGGGCCGAGCAGTAGATTTCTCACCTCTTCCAGAGCATCATTATCACATCCGCAACTCATCTCTTCTCCCATGTTTTCCTTCTCTCATATTTTCCTTCTCCCATTCTGATAGTCAGTGAAATCTTGCAACATCTATAGGTGCTGATTCTGTCTTCTGTGAACCCATCATCCCCCAAGACAGTACTGAAGTAAGCTGCAACTAAATAGGTTGGAAAACTGGGTTTTGAATCTCAGCAGGTATCATTTAGCGTGGCTCTGTGACACTGTAACCTGGGGAAGATTCAGCAACCGTGCGTCCCTGGGGTGGCTCTGCCGATGTCACCTCCAGCTGTTGACTGTTCGTGTAGCACACTCTCTTCCTGCCCTCGCTGCAGCCAGCAGTCTGATACCGAAATCCTACATTTCAGCCTGCCAGCAGGGAGAAACAACCGTGCTAGGAAAGGATGTCTTTTAGCACATCATCGGAATTGCAGATCTGTTGAGTTTAAATATATTTCTTTTTGTTCCCTGGCTCTAGTTTTGATAGAGCAATAATTGCCACACACCTCATTAAGCTGAACGGTCTCAATAGGTCTTGAGTGGTCCATGCCATTAAACAAACTGTTACCAGCCTGCGATATTCCCAGTGCTTGGAAGCAGTAAGCAAGAGAAGAGACTTGGAGGGGTTACAGCTGCAACTCTGGCCTCCTGAAGAAACTGGGCTGCCTTGAGAGGGCAGGGCTGCTTTGTCCCACTGTTTCTGGGGCAGTTTGGGCTGTGTTATCCTTGCAATACATGGGTTTTGACCACAACAAACACCAGCAGGGATAGGGACAGGCACAGATAGAGGCTGGTGTTGATTCTTGTGAGTGTTGTAGCAGTTTGTGTGCATGGGGATGATGTCACAGTGGATATGTGCATGCGAGAATTTCGGTAGGGTCCTAAAGCAGAGGATGAAATTGCCATCAAATAGAAGGGAGCCTGATCCTTCCCTGTGTCCTATGGCAGGAATAAAATTACTCGTTACTCAAACAAAATTACTGCCTTACGAAGCAGGCCCTTGGCTTTGTCATCTTGCCTGGATGATGAGGGGCATGCCCAGGTCTCTGCCAGCCTGGTTGGTTGGTTTTTTTTTTCTGAATGGAAGTTGACATTTCCCTGCTTGTTAGTTTTGGAGGTTGGAGCATGAATGCCTTCTCTACTTGATTTCACTGGTGCTGCTCCTGAATCTGAAGGACCGAGATTCAGTTTATTGGCATCTGTTGAGACCCTGAGGCTGATGTGGAAGAGGGTCTACAGAGAGTTTCTGTTTCAGGGTCTACTGGAGGCTGCAAGAGGACATTGGGTATGTCTCCCAGTGCCCCCTACTTCCCCAGATTAAACCCAGCCCCATGAAAAGCATTATTCAGTGATCTGTGTGCACTTTGTATTCAGGCTTATATGCCATGCCATGTTCCTGTTGGATGAAATCGAGGTCTCGATTTGATGTCCCTTCCCATAACTTGACTCTTAACCATTTGTGCTCTGAAGCAACTAAACTTGCTGGTGTTACCAAGATCATGAGCAGAATCCCATTTCTACTAGTTCTGTGGTGGGAAGTAGAGGTGTGGAAGAAAGGCATTGCAGGGCATGTGCCATGGGGAAGACTGAAGTGCAAGTTCAGCTTGGCTGTCAGAGACCTCTGTGAGGGCCCAGCCTAGAGCTCAGATTGGGAAGGAAGCAGCTCTGTTGTTGTACACATTGCTCCTTATCTTTAAATATAGTGCCCTGTGGGGCAGCCTGGCTAAGAGTCAGGGATGCTTTGTTTTTGTATCTACCCATAGGCAAAACAGTCCTGGTGTATGGAGCTGTCAGAGGAGAGACAGTCCAGTCCCTGTGAACTGTTTCAGTCCATGAGGATGGTGCAAGTTGTACTCTTAGTGCCTTTTATCTTGGGATTGGGACTGAGCTCCCTAAAATCAATGGGTTATCAATGTCTCAAAAGCTGGACCAAGGAGACATGTGCACCAGGACTCCAGTTGTGGACACGTACTTGAAAAGATTTCCACTGGCCACGCTCAGCAGCAAAGCACCCAGGCAGACGGGTCAGGGCTGTGATTTACAGCTGGCCTTGCTCAGCGTTTGTCTTAGATCCTGTTTGCATGGAGTCAGTCAAAGAAACATCAAGAAAAGTGACTGATGACAATTAATTTCTGTCCACCAAATCCTCTCTTCTTCACACCCCTTCCTTCTCTTTTTCTTTAGTCTGTTGGGCTTGGGGTGTTTTCACTGTAATGTTCTGAATTACAAAGCTTCCCGCTGCGCTGTACACTTTTAGCTCAGCATTGGACAGCACATGTTTCGGGAAGCTTTCTTGGGTTTGGAGTGACTAACTTGGGAGCAGCCTCATGAGTCTGGGTAGCCATGTACTCAATCTGTGGATGATGCAATCAAATTGTGAAGTGAGATCTAGCGCCAGCATCACCTCGCTGGGGTGATTCAGCCTGAAGGTGTTTGTGTTGTTTTCACCATGACCCAGCAGTGCAACATCTAAACCTGGCTGACCACCTTCCTCATAGAAATGAGATGCTCAGCCTTTTTAGCCTCCCCAAACTCTCCTCCTCCATGTCTGGATTTTAAATTCTGCAGGCATCTTTAACTGGACTGAAATTAAGCTAGCTGCTGTGTCTTAGGGTCAGCTAAAATCAACATTAGTGGTGTGACTTGAGGCTGATAATGTTTATAACAGGAAGGCAGCAGAGAAGCTGCTCAGAAAGACAACTTACTTGCCAAGGGGGTACTCACTGAAAAAGAAAAGATGCTGGGACCAGGACAGTCCCCAGGTAACTATAGAGAGGTATTTAAAGAGATTGCTTTTCATGCTTCTGTGCTTTTGAGCCACGAAGGAGATCGGGATGTCCCTTTGGGGAGCTCAGCCACCTGCCCCCGCAGACCCACTGCAGCTGAGGAATTGTCAAGGAGAACAACAGACCCCAGGGGAGAGCCACGATGGATCCCTCCAGCTGTCAGGGCAGGGATGACTTTTCTTGCTTAGCAGCTCTTGCATGGAATGTGCCACTCTGCGCGGTCCCTCCCCTCCCACCGACCCCAGTGTCCCTGCCCCACAGGCAACTCAGCAGTGCCATGTTTTGAGCCTATTTTCATTGCAGCTGGTGACATGTTCGGTGGGAATTTTGCCTTGGTGTGATTTGGTGCTTTTTACTTGCTGCAAGGCAGAGGAAGAGAGTTCTTAAAAGCTTTTCCAGGCCTTTAAACACAATGATCCACCACCTTCTCTGCTCCTGGGCCTGATGTATTGGCCACAAACTTGCTAGTAGGGAAGGCAAGGTGGCATGCTGTGCCTTCTACTCTTAAAAACAGGGCTTTGTGAATAGTAGAAAGGATGAAGCCTGTTTTCCTACCATGTGAAGTCCTATATTTCTATACTGTGACAGTTCCAGCTCCTCTCATTGCTGCTCCTACACAAATCCTTTATGACCCTCATCTCTCACCAATGCCTCTGGGCTTGTCCTGGTACCAGCATACTTCTGAGTCCCCTAGTCATTTTCCAGACAGGAGATAACACATCTGGAGCATTGCTGGCCTGGATGGTTTGCCAAATAAACGAGGTAACTGCCGTACTAGCTATTTTTTTTGGTGAGTGGGATCATTTAGTCTGACCTCATGCTCACTAGAAACCTGCATGGACGCCTTTGGGGTGAGGCTGGCCTCAGACATCAGTGGGTGAAGGGATAGAAATCAGGCAGACAACAGTGGTGATCATTCTTTGGAGAGCTACATGGAAAGGAGCCCTGGGCCTGCGGGTGCACAAGGACCATGGCCACGTGGTCCCACTACAGCTGTTGGGTTAGCCTGCCTTGGATTTGGTGTTGTCCTGGCTCCTGTGCTGGGTGCTGGAGGCAAAGGGACATCCCAAAATCAGAGCAAGGGCAGAGGTCAGAGTTTGCAGCATGTGCTGCTTTACAAACACAGGGCTGATCCATGGGGCTGGAGTCTCTCCAGAGAACAGCAGTGGGTTCTCATCAGTGCACCATTTCCCTTTTTAGGAGTGCAAGTAGCCCCTGACTCTTTGTGTGTGTTATAACATGGGTGAATATGTGAAATGTCTATTTACTTCTGTCTCCAGAGATCACTCCCTTACTGCTCCTGTATGATTTGTCAGGAGGGTTGGACTGGATGATCTCTAGAGGTCCCTTCCAACCCCTACCACTCTGTGAATCTGTGATTTCTCTCATTTCATTTAGCTTTTATTTCCATCTGAATGTGCTGCCAATCTAAAGGGGGACAGGTAGAAAAAGGCAACAACCTCTTGTCCAGGGTCACCAACTGCTTTTCCTCCCAAGGCACGGGCCTCATGTCAGGTGGTGTGCTGGGACGTTCATTGGTGTGCGGCTGTGGGATGGGAGCATCTCCCTGAGCTGCAGCTCTTTGAGTCCGAGCCCACCATGCACAGCCTTTCCCATAACCACAGGGCTGCCCTGCAGCATCTTCCCTGCTATGCCATGCCAGAAGCAGCTCTGTGTGGGTCACAGCCCTGGGGAAACATCTGGGTAACATGGCAGGAGTGAGTCTTGCTCTCTGGAGCAGGGCTGGGTAGGGACGGGCAAGCAGGAGGCCTTGGGATAAATGCCGTTGTATGTAGTGCTGGCAGTTTCGAAGGCTTGTGGAGGAGTATTTGTCTTGCACCTTCTCGCTCAGGTTCAGAAGAGAGCTCCTCTCTGTGAGCAATGGCTGGGGAAGGGCAGGCCCTTGTGCACTCAAAGAACGTTTTTTAATGTTGTGATGGGGGAAAGCCAGAAACAGCAGTTACAAAATACAGTTAGCTGTGTTTCCCTTGCCTGACTGAGAGCATGCATCCACGTGGGGAGAGGAGGGGGTGGAGGAGGAAGCTGCCAGCAGACCTCTACCCCTCTTCAAGGGTGTAACCCTCTGCAGCATGCCCGGACCTGACAGCTTGTCCCTGCTGTCACGCAGCTGCGTCCCACTGACCTGGCATGAGAGACACAGCCACACTCTTTGTCACCGGAAATGCAAAACCTCCCTTCATCTCCTGCTCCCCCCTGTCCCTTAGCAAGCCAAAACACACACATCTGTCCATGCAGAGACAGGTCCTGTACAGAGATGCTTGGATGGGCACACAGCTGCACCAGCACATATCTCCAGTCATGCCTGCCCAGAATGTCACGTGCATGTATACACACCCTTGATATGGGGCATGGATGTACTCCCACGGAGATGGGTATACATACAAGAACAGGCTCAGGAGTGTATACACGGATGCCCACGGATGCATATATATGGACATATGCCTGCACACAGCAGTGTGAAACCACACAGGGCAGGCAGATACCTAAATTGTCATGAAAGAGCCATCATGCACAGGAAGACCTGACAATAAACACATACGGAGCTGAGCAGACAGGTGTACGTGCTCTGAGGTGGATACACACTCATGTAAATGAATCTGCACACGTATAGACGGGCAGCTATTGCACACCCCCATCCCTGGACACCCCCACAGCCATGTACACACCAATGAACATACTCAGGGGCTGGGATCCTCATCAGGAGCCAGATCCATGGAGAGATGTGGGGCATGCTGCTTTGCACTCAAGAGAGGCCGTTGGGACCCGCAGCGTGTAAACTCGCCGCAGGAAGAGGAGGCTGAGTCATGCTTCAGCCTTTTCATGCTTCTTCCAAAATGCACCATGAGGCCTATCTGGGAAGTGAGTGCCTCATGGTGCATTTCAGAAGAAGCTGTTTTTTTTGTTATGCTTCTGGGATCCTTCCCATCAAAAATACAACTTCTGTTAATCCCGCAAGAGCCAAAGCAAGCTGATGGATTCCCCACTGTGGCTTGATAGCTGGCTGAGAAAGGCCAACGTGTGTGGCTTGGCACTTAGAGGGGACATAGGAAGAACTTGCTTTGAGACTGCAGTCATCAAAAGCTGTCCCCAAGCTCATTGCAGGTGGGACACGCTTCCCTCTGCCCTGCATTCCCACAGCAAAGCAGTGCGGTGCATGCAGCAGTCTGCCTCTGCCCCAGAAAAGGCTCCTGATGTGCTTAAAGTCCAGTATGTGCTTTGAACCAGCGCACTGCTAGGCACCACCAGCTAGCTGTTCCTTACAGCTCTTTCTCCACTGCTTGCCTTGTGACTCCTTACAGGGAAAGCTTACAGCATTCATTCCTGCAGCACAGGCACTAGTTTTGGGGAGGGTTTACTGGAGAGTTATGGCTCTGAAGGCTGTTGGCTGCTCCTCCACATCTCCACTTCTGCCTCCCCTACATCCCAGCTCAGGTGTGGTCATCTATGCACAAGCCTCCAGTTGTGTGCTGGTGTGTACATGCAGACAGGTACCTCTGACTCCCGTATGCCCCTTTACCTTCTCAGTCTTTCCATCCCAGGGGCTGTTTCTCATTACACGAAGATCCTTTGATATGCTTTCGAGGAGCCAAGTCACACAGGCAGGTGTTGGGATGCTGAGCCCCATCTCACTCTCCAACCATTCTGCGGTGTCAGAGCAGCCTCAGTACAGTGGACAATTACAGCTGTTCTGCTTTCACAGGACCATTGCATTGAGAAAGTCCCAAATTCAAAAGGAAACACTGACAAAAACAGCAGCTTCACCCACCTCACATTTTAATTAAAACTGTACTCATTCACCTTCGCCCCTGCTCCTTCCCCGTGTACCTTTCTCTGCTCTGACCCTCTCGCAGCAAATGAACATCTAGTGTCAGCTGGGGAAAATGCATTCATTCAACAATTAAATAATTGAATGCTCCTCTGGCAAAATGAACTATCGCCTGCATTTCTTGTGCTTTACCACTTTTTTTCCCTTTCTTTTCCCTTCTTCTTCCTTCTACCCTCTGGTGAGATAAGGCTGCCATTCTTGAAAGCCATTTTAAATATTCATGTTTTAATTAACGGACTTCATTGCATGAACTCTGTGTAAGATAGTAAAAAGACTGCCTGAGGCACAACACATTTTTTTGTTTGTTCTTGAAAGGGGACTATGAAGTAAAAAGCCTAATTCATTTCCTCAACAAACATTTGAAAGATACACAGAAATGACAGCCATGGGTCATGTAGCCAGTGGGCCCTCCATAACCCACGTGGTCCTGAGTATCATTTTACAATGTGTCCCTATAAACGTGAAGCGTAGTAGAAATCCACAGGCGTCTTGCAAGGATGGGTTCCTCCAGATGAGCACCAGGCTGTGCAATGGGGAGAGGCCAGTGGTTTGCATCCAAAGGATGCGTGGGTGGAGATGGAAACAGAGCTGCAGCGATCAAGGACGTTTCAGGGCTGTGAGTGTTCAGGGCTGAGAGTGTTCAGGGCTGAATGCAATCTTTTGCTGAACCTGGAAGCTGAATACGTTTGGTTTAGTTTGGATGTTGTTTTTGACAAAATAAAATAGAAGGAAGGTTTGGACCAGTCCCCTTCCCCAATATTTCTGGGTTGAAAAACCCAAATATTGACTGTACATTTCTGCAATGGATTTTGCTTTTTTTTTTAAGTCAAACAAGTTGATAGTATACATGAATTTGTGAAACATCTGGTATTGACAGTTATGTATCTTTGCCAAAAAAAAAAGGGAAGAAAAATAATGTTAGATGAAACTTTATTCTGTGTGGGTGTTATGGTGCAGCACGCTGAAATTAATTTTATATTCTGTGTCATCTGTGCTGCGTGACATGGGCCTCTGTACCCAGCTTAGCTGTGGTCTTGTGCTGGAGGGGGTGCCAAGGATGCTGGACCAGAGCTTCACAGCATGAGAGAACCTGTGCTCTGATCCTGCACCTGCTCATGACCTTGAAGAAATCAAGGCACTTGTGCACATCGTGCACTTGATCTTAGTTTTATTCTTTGCTCTTTTTATTCTGACTCAGATCCTGAGACCTATTGGGACTTTCTTAGAAACAAATGTACGGTGCCGAGCACCAGTACTCCCTGAGCTGTGATGATAGCGCTTAGTAAGACTGGATATAAACAATCATAATAGTTAATAAACATTCCAGTGGTCGTTATGGTTAAGGTTTGGTTGTGGAGTTACTTCTCTTTTAGGGAAAGGATAGTCTCTCACAGGGTAACACCCTTGCACTCAGGCTGCTTGCCAGCTAGAGAGGTTGTCCAGCATTAAATGCACCAGGCCTGTGGTGCACAGAAAATGTCTTTTAACCACCCAATGTAGGTTTTCCGTTTTTCAGTGATAAACTATTGCACTGATTTTGGTTTGGACAATGTTAACTCTCTTCACAGTAGCTAGTATGAGGCTGTGTGTTGAATTTTTTTTGCTGAGGAGAATGTTGGTAGCACACTAATGTTTTTAGTTGTTGCTAAGCAATGTTTACCTTAGGTCAAGGACATTTTCCATTTCTCATACTGCATCTGTGTTCTTCTCTACAAGAAGCTGGGAGCGGACACAGCCCATGCCCCAAGGGATATTTCATGCCATAAAACATCATGCTCAATGTATAAGTTGGGGGAGTTGGTGGGGGGTGTGTGTGTGTGTCTGGCTTTTGGGACTCTCATTGCTCTTTGGCTCTGGCTTGCTCTCTCTATGGCTCTCACTGCTCAGGGACTGGCTGGGCATTGTTTGGCAGGTGCTGAGTTGTTGTATCTTTTTTATCCCCTATTATTTTAGTTATTTAGTATGTTAGTATTATTAGCATTGTTAATATTATTAGTATCATTATTTTATTTCATTTATTTTCAATTATTATACTGTTCTTATTTCAACACATGAGTTTCCCTACCTTTTCTTCCAATTCTCTTTCACATCCCACTGGGGAAAGGGAGAGGTGAGTGAGCGGCTGTGTGGTGCTTAGTTGCTTATTGGGGTTAAACCACGACAACTATATTGTGCCCTGAGGATGGGTCTGTCTATCACATAGATTTGCCTAGTACTGATTTTTTTTCATCCTGAGTTAAGAAGGGACTAGAATTCACCATCAGCTGCCAAGGTGCAGAGACGGGGTCACTCTGCTGATCTGGGATGAAGGGCTCTGGACTGAACAGCACACAGCTAGGCTGGTCTTAATAATAGATTGCCTGGTGAAGTCTTCTGTCACCTTGGTGGTGCTCCATGAAAAAGCTGGGCTGTTCTTGCTTTTATGCTGCCTGGTAATGGCTGAGGCATCCGCTACTTTTCTTGGTATGAGCTATGGGTGAGCAAGTCAAGGTTATTGCCTGATAAAGGGTCCATACCCCTTTCTTGTGCATCAGCAGAGCTGGAGGTGGTTTAACAAAGTCTAAGGGCCACTGAGCAGCTTGGGAGCCCAGTAAGAGGAATGGGTCCAACGTGAAAATTCTTGTTCAATACTTGCAAAACTTTATTGAGAGCACTGTGAGAGGAAGGAAAGCCCAGATATGGGCAGGTCATAGAATAACAGGAATTCATTTACCAGCACATATGTCTTAGAATGTTCCATTGCATCAGAGATCTCCAGACTCAGTTTGGTCATACCTCTCATTATTATGTCTGGGACTCCCACTTCAGTAAACGCTTTGCTGATCTCTTTAAGCCATGAACCCTGGCTTTCAGATCCTTTTTAAGTTGTCTGTCTGGGAGCAGCAGAGGATCTCAGGTCTTAGTGTCCCATGTTAGTGACTAACTTCACATGTCCCCAGTGGAGGCATTCAGATCTCAGCAGGTCACCCTGAGCTCCCTTCTTAGTCAACAAAAAGCTGCTTGGCCTGGAAGGTGAGTGTGAAAGCAGGCTTCATCTTATCCCAAAATAGACATCAGAGAGAATGAGACAACATCTTCAGCAAAGGGAACTGGATGGTTGGTCTGGAGGCTGAGTGTCGTCAGCTCTAGTGCAGCTGTGCCACTGGCTATAACTGAAGTGATTGTCTTTGGGTTGAAATGCAGGACCAGGCTTAGCCCTGATACAAGCCCATCCCTGGTAAAAGCCATCTGACCTTGCTGGCACCTCTCCATCCCCTTTCCAGGAGAGGTTTTTCTGCTGGATCTACCTCTAAGGGCTGGAGCACAAGGGCATTGCAGGGGGGATGTTAGTGAAGCCTGTGCATCCCTGACTATTCCTCCGGCTGAAGCTGTCTCTTTCCCCAACATTGAAGGAAGCAAAGAAACCAATCAATGAAATGAAAAATAAAAAGAGGCTCCCAGTGAGTCTAAACCTTTGGGAGGTTTCCTATTCATGGCCGCTGAGATCTGCTGTAACACCACTCTCAGCACGTCTTCAGATTATCCTTCTGCCTACCCAGTCTTCACAATAATCCGTGATTGCCCTGAGGGGCTGAAGGTTCCCTTCCCACTCTCTGATTATGCCCTTCCTTTGGAGTGTGAACCCTTATTAAAAGGATGCCATGAGAAGTGGTCCTTGCCCACCTCCTCACAGGCCCATCTTAATTTGAAGCTGGGCTTGGCAATGAGCTCTGGCTCACAGGAGAACAGATGAGCTGTTTCTTCATCTGAGGTTAATGAGCTCCAACCCTAAAAGAAGGGTGAAGCTTGTGCTGACACACCTGCATCTGTTCACACATGGTTTTGGAAGCATTAACACCTCGTTGCATATGATCTGCACGCTGCAGGAAACGCTGGGACCAGCTTACACATCCCAGTCCACCAACCCATATTATGAGTCTGCTTCTGTCATCCAACCGTGCAGGTGGAAAGTCTGAATGGTGAGACATCACAGTCTTCCACACCTTCATCAGGTTGCACTGGGAGGAGTAGATACAGCCCTGCAGTGATTGTGTTTTGCAGGAGCCTGGAGTCGAGCACGGTGTGGACGTGCTCCTGTCGCCACGTGGTCTGCAGCCTTGGCAGAGGGATTGCCCTGAGACCGAGGCTGAAGTGCTATGTGTTTTGAAGGTCTGCGTGCTTTGAGCCTCTTGGGTGGTGTCTTCCACAGCTACTTGGCTTTTTGAGCCTCCCCTGCTTCCTTCAGCAGCGCTGGCCCAGCTGCATGTGTGACTACCTGCACAATTGAATGGAGAGCTGTCCCAGCTTAAAAAGAAAGAATTAGTGTTTTCAGTCACTCACATAGGCTGATTCACTGTGTGGACCCACAGGCAGCCGTGCTGTCACAGGAGGGGTGATGGGGTAATGTGGGATGAATGGCCAGGGGTGCTTTAACAGCCCCCACAGTAGCTATGCAGGTGGAGCTGTATTCTTTGGTGCATTTCTGAGATCTGAGTGAGCCAGACTCATTCTGGATTGGCACTGGTAGGAGTGTTTTGGCCTCCCCTCCTTTCCCTGGCATGATCTTCCCCATGACTGTATAGAGATGCTGCAACTAGTGGTGAGCGACTCTGTTCACCTATCCAGCCGAGAGCCAACTCCAGGAAAGAAAAACAGGGGTGAATTTTAATTTGGGTCCATGAAGTGGCCCAAATCATGGTGCAACCACCCAGGTGTCAGAAAGGAGACACAGGGTACGGTGCCTTCTGACCACAGCCTGCCTTAAGATCTGGATAAACTGCCTGCAGAGTTCCACCTCTTGACTCTACCCCTGCATCTGAGTCACCAGTGATCCCTTTTGTTTGCTTTTAGTGTAGATCTTGTTAATTGGCTCTTTTATTCCTCTAATTAAATGTAAATGAAGAGTGGATCATTAAACAGGGATACAGGAGCCCCCTTAGAACAAAGCAGGTTTCAACTGGAGGAGGAAACATAGGAAACAGGTTTTCCTCTGCCCCTTTTACTCTGTCTCTCCTCTCCTTCCTAGAGATGGTTTCAGTCCCAAGGCAACTTCTCTGCTCTTTTGCTGCTGAAGGCCTCCTCCTGTGGGTGTGCAAGGGATTTCCTGGTGACAACTGGATGAGCCAAGTCCAGAAACAGTGGGCCAAACCTGGCTGCCTTCCCTTTGCTTTTCAATCCTGTGTGTGTCCTAATCCTTCTGCCTGATTCCTGCAGTTCGTCCTGCTTGGATGCGAAATCCCCAGGGAGGTTGCAAGCAACTTCCTCGGGTGCCTTCTTGGAGCTGCCAGCCCTGCGTTACGCCAGGTCAGGTGTGATGGTCTTCAGGGTGCCCCGCTGTCTAATTTTTCCCTGGCAGCGCCATCGTATCCAGGATGGCGGGGGGTTAAGCGTTGCCTTGCTGGAGCCTGTTGCTAGTGCCTTGTGCTTGGCAGTGTGGTGACGCGACCGCGCAGCATGGCCGAATCTGTGGGCGACAGGAACAGATGGCATATGCTCTGCTAAAAGCAAAGCTCTCCCTTCACTCAGGGTGTAAAGCGACGTTTTATTTCCTGCAAGCCTCAAATCTGTCCCTGGTGGGCTGCTCTTGGACATTAAAGGGGAGGGTTTGCTCCTGTATGATGATCAGCGCTGTAAAGCAGGGGCTGAGGGGGGTGGGTGTCATGGGATGCTTTTCATGGGCTCAGCAGGTATTATACGTGAGCCTGAGTGACCTGGCCCCAAAACTGCTTGGACTTGAAGGAGATGAACTTGGCAGCTGGCCATTTGATCAGTGATCAGCTGGAAGGCCTCCACCTTCTGGTGACCTGGGAATAGCTGAGATTTGGAGGCCATTTAGAGATGGAATCTTGGCTTTCTACCATTGCAAGGGCTCCAGAGGATGACTGTATCTCCCCAAAGCATGGAGACACAGGGAAAAGGCACGTGATGAGTATGACAGCGCTGCATAAGCAGCCCATGGTGGGCAGAGCAGGGTGGTATGCAGTGGGTGTATGGAGCCAGGGAGACAAAGAGAGGCTGGGGTGCTGGGCCAGAGTGTGAAACCCAGGTCTGAGGCTGTGTGTTCATCGTTGGGGTCACCCTGTAAAACTTGGGGTTAACAAGAAGGGTCCAAATGTCTACCATGACCAGCTAGGTCAAGGTGGTTGTGGGTCTCACCGAGAGAGACAGATAGCTCTGGCCTCCCAAATGCCACCTCTCAGCCTAGGACAGAAGCTGCCATTTGGTTAAATGCGGCTGTGTTGCAAAAGGAATGAGTCTGTCACATTGAATCAACACAGCAGGAAACAATCCCCGACCCGTGAAATGACGTTGAACCTATGCAGTGTCCCCTTCAGTTCCCAGCATCCTGAGAAACCACAACCCCCACTTTCCGCAAGCCTCATCCTGTGTCACAGCCCATAAGGTTTCCTGGACCAGAGGGTGAGCTCAGGTCATGGGGAAGGGACTGGCTGGTTGGATTTCTTTTTCTCCAGGAGACAGGGTGAACGGGAGCATACGGCTTGTCCTCCCCTTTGCTTTCTTCTGCTACGTGCTGGCCCGAAGGAGTCTTTGCCTTTGTGTCCTCGAACAGCCTGGTGGAATAGTTATTAGGGTGGATGATGAGCCCAGGGAAGAACTACGGTGCTGCACGGTGCCAGGGAGAGCTCTCCCAGCTTCCAACCTGGAGGGTAATGCGGGGGGAAGCAGTTGACCTTTTTTTCTGCTTGGCTGTGCCGTGCTCTTCCAAGCAGATGCTGCTCTCACTCTGGGAAACACAGCAACTGAGACCTGAGCTCTGGAGTCAGGGCTGTGCAAATGCAGCCACTCCAAGGTCACTGCTGATGGGACCTGGCATCCATCAGGGAACCGCCTGGATTTCATCCCCTGCAGTGCCTCTCCCTGTCCCCTCTGCAATCACAACAGGAGAAAGGTGCTTCAGGTGTCTGCTCATGGATGACCCATGTCTCTTTGAGCAAGAAATTTAACCTTTCTGTACCTCAGTTTCCCTACTTGAATAAAGGATTGCAACAGCCTTAAAACTTTCAGGTGTAGGTTAGTAGGAAAAAACAATTTCTCTTTCTCTCTCTCTGCGTTTTTCTCTTTCCTCCCTTCCTTTATTTTTGTTTTTCTCTTGCAATATCCATCTATCCAGCCACGTCTACTCCCATCCAGGACTAATGGAAGTGTCCTCCAAAGCTGCAGAAGGCAAGAGGACCAGAGAAGGGGTCTGCTGCCCCACTGCCTTGGGAGTGCCATGAGCTGGGCTTGTTACCAAGCCATTCCCTGGGCACCACGAATCCAAGCGCAGGGGAATTATTGCTTCTTTCTTTCCAGAGTCTCAGATGGTTCACACGGGATCTCTCATTCCCTTTTGAACCTTCTACCACTTCCTAATTACACATGGGGAGACGTTTTCATGTACTTGAAAAGTTTTATCTAAAATTCCCTGCCTTTTTATTTTTCTAAACCCACTAAAAATCTCCTCCTAACTCGCCCAGCAGTGACACACTCCCAGTTCTTGTCTTCCTGGTCCCACTCAAAATGAATCTAGTGGGAATGTCCCACACAGAACATTGAGTTCTAACATCCCTCTTACAAACAAATATATAGAAAAAACCCAGATGCTTATGTGAAAAACTTGTCTTTGGGTCACAAAGCAATTTATTTATTTTAACAAGAAGCGGTTTAGAGAACACTTACCATCAAATGCCCTGATGAAACCTTTTTGCTCTAGTCAGTGCTAAGTCTTTGTTATGCTGGTCATTAGATGCCACTGAATTTTTTTAGTGTTTGGGTGGGGTTTTTTTTCCTCCTCCTGGGCAGGCTCCTCGCACAGAGGTGCTGGAAAAGCATCTTCAGGCTGGAGATCCTGATTGCCTGGTGTAAAAATGTTATGGGGCAATGACTGCTGGAGCATGGCTTTCCCCACACCACTGTGCAGTTGGCAGCCGGTGTGTTCCACATCAGAATCAGCTGCATTTTGGTACTTGGTAGAATAAGCTTTATAGTCTTCCATTCAGCACAGCTGCGTTGTGTGGCTGCCCTGTGAGCTGTGGATGGCTGCAGTTTAGAAAGAAACGAGTCTTACTCATTACTTACGAAAGTCTGTTTCTTTTTGTAGGGTCTTGGTAGCTATTCCATAGGCAAATTTTTCATCCTTACCTACGGTATTGTTTCAGGATAACTGGGGATTTAGGAAATGATTTGCGACTTCTACCTGAAAAGCACAGCCCAGATGGGGCCTGGGGTACCCTGGGTAAGGACTGTGGGTGTTTCAGGCAGTGTGAGTTGGAGGGCTTGCTAGACAGAGAATGACTTATTCTTCCCACTTGTCTTCAGACTGTGTGATGTTCCTGTAAACTGATGCACGTACAAATAGCACTGGTAACTGCTGAAAATGTGCACCATCGCCACAAACTCCTGTCATGACAACTGCACGTCTGCTTTCCATGTTCTCTCTTCCCACTCTAAAATCAGCTCCCATGGTCTCCCAGAGAGGGTAGGGATGCAGAAATCTGACAGAACAAGTCTTATCTCCAGACCAATCTGAAATGTGAGGTAACACTGGGACCAGCTTTTTAAATTTGATATATCGATACTCAAGAATCATTGACATGGGCATTGGCTGGTCCATCCCTAGGGCAGCAGCTGCTCAACCCATCCCTAATCCTTACCCAATTGATCCCTAAAAATCTGTTCTTCAAAACCAGTGAGTGAGCCAACACATCCCTTTCAGAAGAATTATTCCCATGTCTTGTGAGTGTTTGGAATTATTGAAAAAGGGTACAAAAACCACTCACGTGTCACTGCTGGCTCAGTCCTATACTAACAGTACTGTGAAGGCTCACGTCTCCCTTTGAAATTAGTTAAAAACAAGTATTCAGATTTAAAGGGCCATTGGTGTCTCCTAGCTAGTTAATAGCTACGTGCTCCCACGACAGCCCTGTCTCTGCCTTGTTTTCTGCTTATGTCTCTCAGCAGAGGAGCCTGAAGGGAGAAGAGCCATGGCTTGCTCAATCCTGGGTGCCTGCTGTGGGGTCACCATGTCCTGAGTGCATCTTTTCTCCCAACCTCCTCGTGCTGAGTGACTCTGAAAGGTGACACAGGAGGAGCCTACCTTCTTTTCCATTACATCATTGCTGGAGACTGTCACTGCTCCAGTATATTAGCCACTGAGCTTAAAAAGGAACAAAGGAGTTATTTGCAAAATACATGTTGGGAAGAGATTAAACCTGACATCTCAGCTAGCAGAGCCTTCCCCAGGCGAGGAGGATATACAGAACTGAAATATGTTTTCCCTCTTCCCCGGCTGCTGGATGAAGGACCTTCCCCTGAGTTACTGTTCTTAGCCCACTTCTGCAGACACTCGCTAAACAATCTCTCACTAGTTAGCAAGGTCCCTTGGCGCTCATCTTTCACGGTCATGATTTGATCATCAGGTGGGGATTGGGAAGAAATACCCTGCCTGCCTGCAGCTTTGCCTGTTGGAAGGAGTCTTTCTGAGTCTCGGTGTTACGGCAGCAAAGGAGGGAGAGGGATTGTGCTGGCTCAGTACTGTCCCTTGCTTCGCCACAAGTGATTGCTAAAGACAAGTCAGAAATAACAAGAGCTGCAGTGTTCCGGCCAAGGTTTTTCTTTAATTTTTCACGAGCCTTGTGTCTGGGGATGTGTCTTGTCTGATCTCCAAAGCAGTGCAGCCTCTTCTTCCTGCTGCATCTCAACTCCATCCAAGTTTGGGCAAATGTCTGAGCGGGGTGACAGTCACTTGGTCCATAGAGGGTAAGGAAAAAGTAAGGCCAGGACAATAGCAGTAGGTCGCCAAGCCTTTCTAGCCCACACTAAAAAATTAGCTCTGATTCAAGGAGAATTGTTGCCTTGAAGCCTTGATTGTCTAGCTCTTAGGTGAAGGAGCTTTAGTGAGGGGTCCTTATTCCTCCAACAGGTTCATCAGGCATGGCATAGGGTGATGTTAGACAAGGTGACGAATTCTCATCTCCAGTGTCCCGGTTGGGTGGTCTAAGCAGTGTTTAACTGAGGTTGCTGAAGGTCTCGTTATTGTGTGGGGGTCCTTGAGGGGAGAGGGATGGGGCAGACAGCAGATGAACAGTAGTGGCAACATGAGTCCTGGTGCCAACGTTGTTCTGCCACAGCAATGGGTCTGTTACCCCAAATGCTGCCTGCTTTGCTTGAACCATTAGACCTGACCTCTAACAATTCATAGGCCACTGGAGCAGGCAAACAGGATTTCTAACAGCTTTATTAAGCTGCATTTCCCAGAGGTTGTGAATATCCAGCTGGAGCTATGGATAGACTGACTTCCTCATCCCACAAATGGGCTGATTTCATTTGTAATGGTACTTTAGGGATCGTCTAGACTGCAGCCTGTCCACGACATCTCACATAGGACAGGGGAAATGCTTCCCTTCTCCTGAGCTCTGGGCCTGGGATCATCTTCAACCCCTGAGTGATCTGCATTGATTTCCCTCTCCCCATATGCCACAAAGGTTCCCACTTACAGATCGTTGTCTCCTTGGTAACTGAAGCACATCAGATAAAAATGGACTGAAACCAGTCAGCCTCCAGAGCCCAAGCAGTGAGATGGGAAGGATGTGGGAAGCCTTGGTGTGGCTGGCGAGGTGCATCACGCAGGCAGAACGTGCCAGCATCAGGCTTGTGCTACAGCTCCCGTGTATGACAGGTCTGCACCACATCCATCCCTTCCTAACACTTTCTGTTCAAGGAAAACTGTGGTCTCCTTATACATGCACTTTGTCCCATCCTTTCCTGATGGACCCACACATCTGGGGAGAGGACAAGCCTTGTCACAATTGCTTTGTGCCCTTCTTTCTCTTACAAAAATCTTTATCAGGCTTGTGCTACAGCTCCCGTGTATGACAGGTCTGCACCACATCCATCCCTTCCTAACACTTTCTGTTCAAGGAAAACTGTGGTCTCCTTATACATGCACTTTGTCCCATCCTTTCCTGATGGACCCACACATCTGGGGAGAGGACAAGCCTTGTCACAATTGCTTTGTGCCCTTCTTTCTCTTACAAAAATCTTTATTATGTGGAGCAGTGGACATTGCTCAAAATTAAACTCACGGTATGTGTTTGCCAGTAGCCTTATGGCTATGGATGAAGGCACTTCTGTGGGGATATTGGTTGGGTATTTGGGTTTTCTTCCCCTCTCCCTATTTGGCCTAACTTTGGTCTTCTTTCATCATCACTGGGCTATTTACCTTTGCAAGCGTGTCTGGAAGGTGTGCCTGATTTTCTTTAAATTAGTATTTCAACAGAGAAAAATGGTACAAAACAGTAAACAGTGGATTTTCCCTCCAAAAACTAATCACCCTGCTCCAGGCATCTTTTCCCTTTCCTACTCACCCCAGGTCTCCTTTCCTTCTCACCCACCTCCTGAGTCAAAATCTCTTCTTTCCATTCCTCCCCCTGACAGACAACTCCTTTCCCTTTCAAATGGGCCCCAGCCCAACAATCACCTTACTGTCCCTGTCACACAGATGTTTAACATCTGGAACAACTGTCCCAAGAGAGAGAAGAAAAAAATCCCAAATTCTCTTGAATTGGAGTGAGTGTGCACTGACTGTGTTTCCCTCATCTTTGGAAAGGATGGGCAGAGGAAGGGGGAATCTGATCAAAAGACTGCTTTGATTTTAGTTTAGCCTGCATATCTATATCATCTGTATCTCTACTTCTATCTCCTCTATCTCTGTATCTGTCTATATCTCTATATATCATCTATCTCTCTCTAATATGTATATCTTTTTTTTCTTGCAAAGATAAGATTGAGGCATGACTTCAAGAGGTAGAAGATGGCACTGGCAGGGACAGGAGTGCAAAGAACCAAAG
Organism: Eurypyga helias; assembly: GCF_000690775.1. Lineage (NCBI taxonomy): Eukaryota > Metazoa > Chordata > Aves > Eurypygiformes > Eurypygidae > Eurypyga > Eurypyga helias. The sequence continues at coordinate 22,464 of NW_010264830.1, forward strand.
TCCCAACTCCTTCGGATGCAGTTCCTTTCAAACCAGCACCAGTTGTACTTTTGGAAGGATATCCTTAGCAAGTATTTTCCCTCCAGTTCCTGGCAAAAAGTCAACATTTGCATTTAAATAGTGCTTTTGCTACCAAACAGAGGCATGTTACAGAATAGATGCAGAGAGATAAAGATTCTTTTAAGAGAGAAAGAGGAGGGAAAAAACCTAACCTCACTGGAAGCCCATCCCATCTCCCATGTGCTGTCAGCAGAGGAGAGGTTATTTATGCATTCAAGAGTGTGCCCGCTGAGATATAATCTTGTGCTCTCAGGAGCCTCTGCTTACTGCAGGTGGAATTATAAGAATTAAAAATTACAAGCGTAAAACAAGGCCAGTCTAAAATGAAATATTACTCAGTGGGTGTAAATAATTCATGGGTAAAATAACCCTCCTGGGTCCCCCATCGATCCATCTTACTCCACAGATGCGAAGAGGAACAATCTGTTGAAGGGTTGTTTGAAAACCTCCAGGATGCTTTCAGGGGTCCGGGGTGGTTTCCGAGTGGCTGCGGTTCATGTGGGCCATGAACGTCTCTGTGAGAAAGGATGAGTGATGACCCCAGATGGAGTTTCCTTTGGTTATGAAACCTTTCTCAGTGCTGACCAGGGAGGAAGAAAACACCATTTGGGGAAAAAAACCCCCATGTTTTACTCCTGTGCTCCCAAACAGAGTGTGCCGGTAATTTAAGTTGTATGTGCAGAGGTCTCTAAAGGATGCAGCAAGACCTCTTTTGGCAAATATTTGCCTTTCAGCACAAACAAGTCCATTCCCAAAGGGAAAGGCTGGCTTTTTGAAAAGTTTTTAGCTAGATCTGCTGTGTGCAGGCAGGCTGTGTCTGAGTTAGAAGTACTCGTGTGGATCCCTCCTGTATGGCCAAGGGGTGGGAAAGACCTACAGACCTTGTATGAGCAATATTTGGGACCAATGGAAAAGGCAGGAGGAAAGCTGACATTGCTGCTTCTTGAGAGGAAAGCTGCTGCTTAACTATGCAAGCCCATACCTCAAAGATGACCATATGGAGACAAAGGCAGTTTTATCTGGGAGGTTTTGGTCATGTAGGAGGAAGAAAGTGAAGGAGGAAAAGTGTAATCAGAGATTTTTGTATTTTTCTGATACACACCTGATATTTATGTGCAGAAGCATCTTTGGAGGCTGTAGAGAGTTAGTTATGGTCATAGAAAATGAGAAGAGTCAGTATCGATCCTGTGTGCCTCCCTTTGCTATAGGGCTTGTTCACAGGTGGTTTGTCTTTGCTCACCCAGAGACATGCAGAGCCTCTGAAGCTGCAGCCTTTGTGCCCCAGCAGATCTAGCACACCCTGGTGCAGTCTCCATAGCGGCTGAAGGAAGGATTGCATTTAAAACAGTCTTTGAAAAAGCTTTGTATTTGCAGCCTTTCTCCAGGCCACCCAGATTCATATACACAATTTAGTGTCCTGTTTTGCTAATAAATCCTGGCTTTCAGCCGGGCTTTTTGACTGGTAGGTGAGCCCAGCATGCCAAGGTGGTGCATCATGAAGCTGTGGAACCACTTGCTGCAGGACACTAACAATACTGAAGAGTCCGTGGGTCCAGAAACCAATACAGCAGATTTATGAAGAAAAAAATCAATTTATGGTGATTTAAAAAATAAAGTTACCACCTGTGAGCAGAAGATACAGTTAACAGCGCAACACACGTTCAGCTTGTCCATCAGTGTGTACAACGTGGGGCTGCACGTCCCTTTACCTACAGCTTTTTGTAGTAGAAAACTTAATCTTATTGTATGTATTGCTCCTCATCTCTTCCAGTGTTTTTTCTTGATAGAGTTTTTGGTTATGATGAAGTTTAAGGGCTAGGTCAGAGTGTTTTGTTCTGGGGGGGATTTATTTTGGGTGATGTTTCTAATAGTATGTGCAGTTAGGTATAGATGCATGGGAAATAGTGACAAGAGAGGCCTGCTTGGGGCACAGATAGGAATTTTGGGATGCTTTATGAAAGAAAATCCAGTCTCCCACACTGACTCATGGCAGGAAAATCTATTGCATCTGTGTGCTTGTTAACCATTGCCCTGTTTGGCTTCTGTTTCATGCATGTCTCCCAAAAAGTGTAGTTGTCTTAGGCACATCTAACCACAGCAGGGATCTTCTGTATTAAAGGACCTGGCATCTAGTTCTGCCTGGGCTTACCAGCTACTGAGCTTTCCCTGGTTTACACCTGGTGTCTTACACATTATTTTTTTAACTGTTTGAGGGTATTTTCTCACTTTGTTTTGTAACCACTGTAGATGGAGAGAGGCTGTACCTGCAGGTGTAATTTGTCAGGTAATGCGATACTGCTGCAATATGTTCCCCCTCTTCTTTGCCAGCTTTGCCAATATCAACAGTCCAGAAGTCACTGCCCATCAGGGACAAAACTTAGCAGACATAGTCCTGATTTCTCTGGCTTTGCGAAGCTCTAAACTGGTATGAAAATAGTTTCTTGGAAGTCAGAGCCTAATTGAGGCAAGAAAAGGTTAACAACTCTAGGAGGAAGAGAGGAGCCACAGGAAATAGTGTTTGGACACCTAAGGATGCTTTCAGAACATTGAAAAAGGCAGTAGGAAGGAAAGATTAGAGGAAAGCTAAAAAGAAAATAAGGCAGTATTTGAAAGGAGGGGACACAGCTCTGGCTACTGGGATTATTCATTCTCATAGGAAACATAAAAAAGCTAAACAAGGAAAATGCCACACAGAGATCACACATTGTTTTAAGGCCAGGCCCCTAGACATGATCCCCGCTGGCTGAGCTGTAACCCATCTCCCAATCAATCTCTCCTTCCTGAAATGTCACTAACCTGCACTTAAGTGCAATAAGACTTTGCAGACTAATTGAAATTCTGCTCCAGAGTCAGGAGACATTTGCTTCAAGTAGTGTTTTAATTGTCTGCTCCCTAGGCTGGTAACAGAATATTTTGCTCCTTGCATTATTCAAGGAGACACAAGAGCTCAACCTTTCCCTTCGGGTTAGCGCCCCTCCTGTCTTGAGTTTATTTTTTGTTCTTTATTTGGCCTCTGCTCACGCATTACCTGCGTGCATCTTCGTGTACCTGCTCAGCCAGGAATCAGAAAACCTCAACCATCCCATCTGCTTAGATGCAGAATTTTGATTCAACCTATTATCTAGAAATAGGGGCCACGTGGGAAGTATGGGGGTGAAACCAGACCCCAGTGCTTCTGCAGCCAGAAGTAATCTGTTTTGTTAGACATAAGGGGGACTCCCTCTTCCCATGCACAAGGAGGCACTTTCCCCAAAAGCCTTCCATGTGCTGTTTGCTCTAACCATGAGATTACAGTCTGGCAGAGGGAGAAGGAAGACTCAAACCCTCTGCAGCCTTTTTCCATTTTCCCAAGAGGGCTATGCTGAAGCCACGTCGATAAACTTGAATGTGAAACTAAAAGTCGCTGTAGCACCCACAAAGCATTGGATAGGGCCAGGAATTGCCAGGAAAATGAGCCTTAATGAGCATCCTTATCTTCCTGGTACTCATTAGCCCTGGGTAATAACTAGCATTTCTCTGTGCTGGTCCTGGAGGCAGTTTGAAGGAGATGGGTGATCCATTTACCTGTGAGAACCTGCCCGTCCTCCCCATGAGGTGCTGGGATCATAAAAGCGCCCAACTCAGCTATGCCACCATCTGTGGACCAGAATCAAGCAGAAGATAAACCTGCCTTTCCTGCCTTACCTGCTGATGCTGACAGGTACCGTACCTGTCCAAAGAGGTGGGTTTCATTAAGGTTCCTCTCTGGATGAAGCTTTGGACTGAGAGGTCTGATGGAGTTTGGGTTGTACTAGGCTTAGTAAAATATACACAGGACTGTTTCCAGCTGGGATCTATGTCTCTGTACCATGGTCAAAAGGAACAAAATTTGCCTTTCCTCTCCCAGTTTCAGCACCATCCTATGTCATCATATTCCCCATCACGATCAGAAACACACAGTAGCTTAGAAAACAGAGAGAAGATTCTGAGATCATGCACCAGACTTGATGAGAAGTCCTGAGCCCTGTGATGCTGCTGGTCCCTACCCCTTCAAAGGGCAAATATCCCTGCAGATCTCAGATGTCCTGGTTTCAGTCTTGTCTGCAAGGAACACCTGGACATCGTGTCCTGAAAGGAAAATGCCAAATGGACAGTTGGATGTGTCTGTGAGTCAGCGGGCAAGACGTGTATATAGAGCAAGTTCACCACCTGCCTGCAGCAGGCAAGCTTGTTCCATCTCATTTTATGCAGTTTTGGCTTGTGGTTCCTTCTCATTTTAACCACTTAGGGTTCTGTGCCATTTCTCGGTTTCCATGGTATGAGAGAAGGATTTGTCTCCTACAATCAACAGAGAGAATTGAGCATTTCTGGTGCGAGATTCATCCCACTCTGAAGCGAGATGGTGAAATAGATAGCCTAGGCTCTAAAAGTGCTTATTTTCCTCCTTTAATTATGAAGTGCTCAGACAGACACATCTGTACCGTTGACCTCTAAAACCACCTGAGATGTTGCCCACTCTGGCAGTGCTTTGGAGGATTGTATCTGATCTTGCAGTGAGTTCAGAATGTAGATCAAGTTGCTTCACTCTAACTTCCCTTTAAATCTTGTTCTGCAGGGAGAAGTTGCTCTCTTGAGGGTAGGAAATTGTATTTTATGTGTAATTGATTTGGAGTTCCTTAGAGCTCTGTTCACATCACTGCCCAAATGGCCCTGTCCTCCAGGCTGCAGAGATGGAGACATGAGTTATGCCTGTTGTTAATGAATTTTAGACTCAGTCTTCCTAATAAGATGAACTCACAGTCTTTTTTGCTTCCGTGTTTTGCGTGTTGCTTCACCTATTTTGCATTTTCATTCCCACACATTCCCACACTCCCTGCTGAGGATGGTGAAGAGAGAGGCTGAGGGAGTACGAGGGCTGATAACAATGCTGAATTTAACACACCTGGACAGACTCTTTTGAAGCACAAAGCCCTTTCCTCATAATCCAGCTTTACTGGGACAATTTGTTATGCTGAGCCCCTGTCATGCAATACACACATGCATGGTGTTAGGTCTAACCCCCCACAGCAGCAGACACACCAACATGACTAGTCTCCAAATTTGGACCCTTCATTTTTGATGACTAAAGTTGAATCACTTGAATGCTCACCACTGCAAGTTTCTGGCAGCTTTGGTGGCAGTGGATGGCCTGCTATGCACCTGCAGGCTGCTTCAGCCTTGAACACTTTATGGGAAGTGCAAGGAGCACTCTGCTATGGAGCAATGGAGATACACAGATACTTCCTGTCTACCAAGATGCACTACCTGCGACACAGTGGGCTTGAACAGCAAATTTCTGATTAGGCATGGGTATGAGCTTGGTCCAGGTGTACAGGGATCAGATACTTGCTTTGATGACAACTTCCACAGCTGGCAAGTGCTGGTGCTAATCTTTTTGTTTGGGTACTAAAAGTATCTCATGGATGTGTTGTGGTCTCTAAAATTCATGGGTCATGCCAGATCTACACTTGCTCTTACTAATCAACTCGGCCAGTAGATGTTGCTCTTAGCTCATACTGATGTGTTCACAAAAGATGTATCCAACCTGAGACGTTTGGGAACCCTCTGAAGCCAAGCAGAGGGTGGCTCAGAAAAGATTTATCCAGCCACACATTTGGGAACCCTCTAAACCCTCTGAAGCAGATCTGTCTTTCACCCAGCTTTCTGATTTTGGCCACTATGGACTGTCTCAGATAACCACAGGGAAAAATAAAATATGGCACAACTTCTCAGACAGCAATCTATTATAATTAGTAGGTGTAATTATTAGCTGGTTTTTGCTTTGTATGAAGTAAGAATTGCTGGGCAAGCAGTCCGTATTTCTAGGGGAGGTGTTGGATTGAACTTATCAAAAAAGGCAATGTGGACAGATGCAGCGAGAGAAATGATGGGACTAAAGGGTGTTAAGAGAGGCCAGAGTTAAAGAGATATCAGTCTGGGGGCTGCAGCTCTCACTTGGAGGTGACCACCATGATCCTTTCGTGCCATGTGGCACAGGTGCCATGTGCCATGTGTATGTGATGGCTTCAGATAAGAGTCGTGGGTAGAGGAATGGAGAGCAGGGCTGAATTCCTGGGGTTGTATTCATGTGGTTATCCAGACGGGATTTAGCCATGTTTCTAGCTTCATTGAGTGTTATAGGAAAATGTATCGCCTGGTGTATTGGCTTTCCATCCTGAATAGTCCTGGCAATCAATAATAAACCAATCACTCCTGACTTCTCTGAGCACTAATACTGACAAAAGGAAAAAAGGATACAGAGAAATCTTCTGCTGTAAGTTTCCATCCTCTGTTCTGGTATGGATTAATTCCCACTCAGTTCTGGGGAATGTGCTGGGAAGAAAATTACATCCTTGTTCTGTTCAGAATCCACCCATTTGTGCGGTCAGTCTTAGAGCTCAGAGATGTTTGTCTGCATTTTCTCATAGAAAAAATAGCTAAGGTACATGTTAATTAACATTTAAGTACGGTCAATAATTGGTAAAGTAGTCTGAATATCTGTATATCTGTTAATACATCCACTCTTCTCTTCCCTCTCCATTCACCTCTCTCGCTCTCTAGTACCAATCACAGCAGTATTTAGGCACTGCCTAGCGCAAGCTCTTAGGATCAAGGACTGTCTGTGACTGTTTTGCCTGCAGAGAGCCAATCCCAGGATGCCTCTCATCTTACTCAAGGCCTCTTAACACGGCTGGAATATAAATGACAAACATGAATAACAGAAAAAATCATTTACAAACCTTCATGGCACCTCCTCATCATCTCTGCTGATATAATCTCTGAAACAGGACCTCTGACCAAGGGAATTTCATGTCAGATATGTCTGTAAGAAAGAACAGTATTAAGCAGGACAGACCTGGATCTCTGTTAGTTGAGGAATATGGGTACCAGAATCTGTCTCAGCGGACAGTGTTAGAAAATGCTCATGAAGATGCTTCAGATGTTCATTAGGGAAAAGACTTTCATTTAGTGGTCCTAACAGTAGAAATCAGAGGGACATCTCACCTGTAGCAAGGTAACATGGCCACACAGACCATTCTGCATCAAGCCATTGTTCAGAACAAGAGCTCAACTCCTATTTAGTTTTCAAGACAAAAACAGAGTGTAAGACCACAAGTCTGCTGCCTGCAAGACCAGATGGAGTTGCCTTTGCTTGTGACTTTGCAAGACACCCTGGGACTTTGAAAGGATGTAACAGGCATGTGAGAGTAATCCCCTCTCAGCACTGATGGAAAAGGTGATGACTTTGGGAACAGTTGTTTATGAATCAGGTCAAGAATTGCTTTAATCATTATAATCCAGTGTCTCTAAGGGATCTGTGAGTGAACTGCTGTGCCTGCAGTCTGTTTTATAGTGCCCCAACTTCAGATTGCCAGCAATGATGTTAATGACTCAAGGCACCTACCACACCTTAGCATCAATGTCAAAAGGTCGATATTAACCTCTTAATTATAATGCTGATGGCGGTTGATGATATTGATTTGTTGCCCTTGATGCTAAGGCGTGCTGGATACCGTGTAGTCCTTATCCCACATACAGAACTGCTGCTTCTGGCTCCTTAAGCTGTCATGAAGCATTCTAGTGAGAACTTTACATTCAGGTGCCTCCACTGGTTTGATCATATCTCTGCCTTCTCCTTGGGCTGTACTTGGTGGTCTCAGTTGCCCATGGGACCACTGCTGAAACCATTGGCACTGACTGCAGGTGTTTCCTATATAATAAGTCCCCTTCGCTCATCTGCAGCCAGGATTCCCAAGGTGGATCTGCTCATACCTCAGCTTTCTATTTCCTACCTTAAACACTGTCAGATTCAAAAAGTTCCTCTATTTCCAAAATGCTCTAATTAATTTGAACAACCAATAGTGCTCAATTAATGGTAAGAAGAGCACAGACTTTGATTAAGCAGAATGGTAATATTGATTCTTCAGCATCAGATAAATCAAAGACACCATGCAAAAACCAATGAATGAAAGACTTAATGGCTAACTTCAAGATTTGTGATGCCAAGGACCTGATTTCCTATCAGATGGCCCACTGTAATTGGTATCCCAGAGAATAGCGATATGTTTTGTGGAAAATGGCTAGCAGTGGGATCTGAGGAGTTTCAGAGGCTCATAGCATACCTCAGATGGCCTTCAGACCCCCGTGTGGAGGTGAAAGCTTGCATTTCTCTACAGTTCACGGTCACATGCAGGGAGATATTTGGCTCTGTATGCTACACAGGGCCTCTGAATTGTGTGCGCATCCTTTATTACTGCTAATATTTACCAATCATGTACAAACCCAGGGCAAATAAGGCAGCATCCAGTAAAAATTGCAGGATTTCAACTTAATGTAATATTTTCCATGCTACAGGTAATTAATGCCTTTAAAGACTTCCTTTTTTTTTTTTTTTTTTAAGACCTTTAAGAAAAGCAATTCCAGGAGGGAAATCCCTTCCCAACATAGTGGGGTTTGCAGTGGAAAGCTTCCTCCCCTTGCCACTATAGTCCAGTCAAAGACTCCAGAGCCCTGAAAAAGAGGAAGATGCTGCACATCACTGTCTATTTAGTAGTTCTGCTTCACTCCTTTGGCAGTATAAGGTCTGGCAAGGGAGGGTAGAAGACAGACAGATTTGTCCTTCATCTTCGTGATCTGTCCTGGTGCAGTAGCCCCATCACTTTCTCTGGACACCTCAAGTGCAGACATGGCTCTATGCTATTACTTCCCATCATTGTCAAGGCTGGGACTGGATCCTTCCACACTCAGACTGGTCCCAGGCATCCTTAATGTCATTCCTGATCCCAGTGGAAGTGGTCAACCCAATAAAGGATCTCGGATGCTCACCAGTACAATGCAATTTCTGGTCCTAAGCAATACAGTTCAGGCAGAATCTCTCCCAAAGGCTCTTTAAACTGTCTTTGGACAGTGCTGGGTGTGTTCTGTCATCAAAGTGACCTCCTGAGCTCCCTGGGCATGCAGTCCATATTGACCCCCAACTTTGGCTTGCAGATAAGCTCCTCTGCTCCACATCCTAACCCCTTAGACATGCATCAGTATTTAACTCCTCCAGATCTTTTCACTCACCTTGCCCAAGTGGTACATGATCCGACCATTCTGTCTGTCCCTTTCTTAATGAGGGGACTTAATAAGAGACAGACAAAAACTACAGAGACAAGCCTAAAGCATGCTCCCTTCTGCAGTAAAAAACACTAACGATGTGTCAAAGAATGAGCTGGTAAAGGCAGCCTCTGCTCTCAAGGCAGCCAGGATTAGCATCTTCCCACTGCAGGATGAGTGTAACCGACAGCTCTGCGAAGGAGAGGACACTGAAGGGAGAGATGCCTGCTGACAACTTGCTTGTTCTCCAGCCTTCCTCAGAGGTGCACGCTCACACCGAGTGCTTTCATGTGGTTTTCAACCGCCTCCATTCCCCTTCCAGGCAAAATCCTTATTACTGACATCTCTTGTGTGAAGAGGGTTTGGCTGTGCGTATCAAAACGTCATTAAATATTTGGTTTAATAACTGCCAAGGCGGCTGCCTCAGCATTGCACTGGAGTTCGCGTTTCTGGCTCTGTCTTGGGAGCAGTTAGTGGAGCCAGGAGTGTTGTGAGCCACGAATAGCGTCTGCAGAGAGTCATCTCCTTGGCAAAACTGCCCTGAGCTGCGGACGCCTGACTCCTGGGTTATCCTCCTGGGTGATTTACTCTATGTGCTCCTGTTAGATGCCTACCCTAAGAGAATTTAACTTCTGTCCGTGCTGTACAGCAGGTGCCCTGTGATCCTGCGGGCAAGTCTTTCAGCTTTTCAGCCCTTCCCTGGTTCATCTTGCAGAGGCAATAATAGCAAGGAGAAATGTGTCGAGGCTTGCGGTGGATTGAGAAACTGCGGTCTTGGGGACCGTAGAAATCCTTCAGCTGGAAATGCTGTTCAGGAGACAAGCTGAAATTGCACAGGGCTGACAAAGCTCTGGGTGTTAACAACGTGTTATTGCATTTACGGGTTTATGCAGTGTCCTGCCAGTGCTTTATACAGAAGGGTGAAAATTACTTTGGTGAAACTGAGGCACTTCAAGCCAGGGCAGATGGAACATGAAAGGAAATTTCACAAATGCTCTTCTTTGATTTCCTTTTTGAACAAGCTTTTATGAAAATAGATAGTGACACTCATCTCACAAAAGGTTTCAATAACTTGGGCTACTACATTTTGTACAAGGGTGATGAAACACTGGAACAGTTTGTCCAGAGAGGTGGTGGATGCCTCATCCCTGGAAACATCCAAGGTCAGGTTGGACAGGGCTCTGAGCAGCCTCATGTAGTTGAAGATGTCCCTGCTCATCGCAGGGGAGTTAGACTAGATGACCTTTAAAGGTCCCACCCAACACAAACTATTCTATGATTTTAATGTGTTCATATATTTTTACTGTACAGAAGCACGCATGGGGCTATGCTAATACGTTCTCTCTGTGCTTTGCGTTGAGGTCTGCAATAACTTGAAAAAGCAAATAGCGTGTGAACTCGGCTCAGATGTGATTTATACAGTATCTGAGACGTTCAGGGCGGGAAAGCATTTCATTCCTCCCCGGTGGTGCATGCTGGATTTCTCTTCACAAGTCTGTTCTCTGATATTTTGCCTGTTCTGCTTTGAAATAAGTTAAGTGATTAGGCCTCTAGGGCTTTCTTAGGGGAAGACTTTTCCACAGTCTTATTTGATCTCCCGCTCCAGACTAAACATTCCCTTTCTCATTTCCCTGCCCACCTCCCCCACTGTTTATACATAAATAATCTCTCTTTATCCCTAGTGTTTCATTTGCAGGGATTCATGTATTAACCACAGCTTTATGCTGGGTTTCCTTGAAAGCTGAGCACTGTGGCCTCATTTCCATCCTCCTTAAGTGATTTGCAGAGCAGAGGGAGATTGAAACTGGTCCTAAATGTTTGTCCAAATTGGGCCACATTACCTTCATTTGCAGGGACTTGTGAATGGTACAGATATCAATGACAGCTTTGGCCACTCAGCAGCTTTGAAAAATCACATCACTTAATGTGGGTAGGCAGAAGTGAGAGATCTAAGCAGCTTTTTGAATGGTGGTGGGAAATACTGTCCTGACCTTCAGCTGTCTGTGCTGAGCATATTTCTGTGAAACAGGATCATAGTGATAAAGTTAAGGTAGGAATAGGCCAAGCAACTGTGAAAGCACCAGAAATCATCTTGTTGGCCAGATCAGGGTTCTTTCAGCCCAATATCCTTTCATTAACAATGGCTACCAAGAGAAGATAGCAGAACAAGACAAGTAGGCAGCATCCTTCCAAGCCTCCCCGCACGACATCCTTGTCTCGAA
>NW_010264831.1:0-2045 GCF_000690775.1 Eurypyga helias
AGCACTTCTAAGATTCCTGGGTGACAGGGATTCCCTATTGGAGCTAGTTGTGTGATCAGTGTGACTCACTCCAGGTAACATCAGTGGAATGATGAGTAGAAGAGACTCTGCCTTTGAACATCCAGCCCAGCACGGGTAGTCGAGGTGCCAGGAGGAGCTGTGCTTCAGTTCCAACCACTTCTGAGGCAGATCAAACTCCTTCATAAGATGCCAGTATTTCTTTTCTGGTTGGAGTGTAGGGGGCTTCAGATCCTCTGTATCCCTGGCTCCAAAATCCTGGGAGTTGGCCTCTGGTCTCCCCTGGATCTTTCTGCCAGAGACTCCAGGAGGGGCCATTCTCCACGGCTGCGGTGTAGAGCTCTTAACCTCTGGCCCTTCCCAACTGATCCAAGGGCTACTGCATGCATTATCTACTGTCTGATCTGTTCAAAGTCTTGTCCTTGCTCAGGGCCCCATCTGAAATTGTTTTTCTTGCAAATCACTTCATAGAGAGGGCTTACGATTTGGCTGTAATTTGGAATATGCATCCGCCAGAACCCACAATGCCTAGGAAAGCTTGTGTTTCTTTTTCGCTCATTGGTGGGGACATCGCTGTGATTTTGTTGATCACATCCATTGGGATCTGGTGACATCCATCTTGCCATTTTATTCCTAAGAGCAGCTAAGACCTTATCAGTGCTTCTCTCAGCATCCAGGAACAGCTTCCTAGCAGCCAAGGTAAAGAGAGTTAACTCCTTCCTGGCTGAACCCAGCACATCAGTCTGACTGTTTGAAAGAAACTGGTAATGCTCAGCTCCATTGTGTGAAAAAGTTTTGAGCTTTGATTTGTTAATCTTGACATTTAAAGACCCAGCATGTGGTTCCTATGTCCATTTTTTACGAGTGTGCAATTCACTAGTATCAGAAAATGTGCAAATGTGTGTTCTTCGGAGTCTGGGGCTGGGAAGAAAAATCTCAAGGGCTGTATTGGCTTCAGGAGCAGAAACAGGAATATAAAAAAAACAAACCTCATTTTTATTTAAAATACAGGACATTTCTACTATCAACATTACATAGACGGACTGTGGCATAATTACAGATAAGCTCTAGTGTTTTAAGTATTGCCCTTCCCTATGCAGCAGAAGATGATGCTTTGGCAAATGCAATGTATATCAGAACACAGTGAAATGAAAAGACAGAAAAGCCTACTTTGAACACAAATTGAAGGAAGTTTCTTTTAAAGCAGCCTTCTGGATATAATTCTGGCTGAACCTAAAATGTGTCATGGAATAGGTGTAGGTAATTTCACAGCTAGAGAGAGGATAAAACTCAAGAAGTGGAATAAAAGGTTACTGAAATGTCCATCCAGGAAAATAGTGTGTAGTAAAATATATGTATCTTGAAGAAATCATACAGAATCCACATCAATATTTATGTGTTGGCCTATGTTCAACCTGGTATCATTATTTACTGGTGAAGTGGTTGAGAAAAATCCTACTTTTGAAAATCTTCTTGTCTCTACTGTGCACTTCCACCTTTTCTTTGTTTTCTGTTCTCCTATGTATTTATCCTTGTGACGTGCTTCTAATATTGCAGGAAGTTTGCCAGCTCTGGTTGCTGTGGAACACGACTCATGACTGCCTTGCTGACACTTCTCCTGTGGCAAGGGGTCATTTTTAAGCAGGAGAGCCCACACCTGCATTCACATTGAATCTCAAACATCAGAGGCAGAAATGACAGAGACTCAGTCATTGCTTAATCTCTCAAAAAGAGGGTCATTTTGGAGCTTTATTTTGGTGAATGAGAACTAGAATGAGAAAAAAAAAAAGCTATATATTTTCTTAAGAGGGACCAGAAATAAAGTGACAGTTTTGGTAGAAATGGAACAGAAAAGTCAACTTGTGTAAAGAATGAGAATGTTTTAAAAAACACTATGCATTAAAATTGAGTTTTACTGAATTTCATTGTTATACAAAGTCAAAAACTACATTGCACATACATAAAACTTGTTTCTTTATCCTAGCAATAAATTTCCATATAATATATTTTTTAAAAAATATAGAATC
>NW_010264832.1:0-1312 GCF_000690775.1 Eurypyga helias
CCAACCCAAACCATTCTATGATTACGTTTCAATAACCTACAGAACCAGTACAAGACCACCAAGATTGTTCAATCTTTTCAATCAAATTAAATAAGATCCTTATTCTCCCAGAAGTTGTTTAAATTCTGTAACAAATAATTCCTGCATTTTAACATGCTTCATCTAGCAACTGAATTGGCTGTCATAAACTACCTAAAATGCAGTTGAGAACATGCATATTCTAGCCAGGAGGAAAACTCCCAATACAACTTATGACAGCTGTCTGCCACCTGATTTGGTTTTGAAAAAAGGGTGCAGTTAAGGCTGTTATCCACTAAGTGGCATTATGACCTCAAACACCCAAATCTGACCAAAAGATGATCTTAATACAGTGCATTTTTCCCTCCTACAAATAAATTGATAGAAAACATTTTCTTTGGATGATTCATTTTATTCAAGTTTGCCATAAATTTAGGCATCGTTCAAAACAGTCAAATGTATTAGTAAACCAGCATTACCAATTTAGTTTCCACATCAAGCGATTTGCAAATGTTTAGTAGGATGGTCAGGTTAGAAATAAAACTATCACAATAGACATATTAAACATAGCAACCAAAATATCAGAGTAATATGAGCTCAAATTAGACACATAAAGGTCTAATAAGGTATTTTAAAAGTAGGTGGGATGTCAGAAGTGCTGCACATCAACAATTCTAATATTTCCTTTTGTGAAGTGGGAAACTACCAGAAGTCATACCAGATGTTTATTTCACTTTAGATACAGCACTTTTTTTTAAAGTAAATCTGATAGATTAGATAAAGTGATGCTACCTGATGGAAGAAGGTTTTAAAAATATTACAATAATTGGGAAAGTAGGAAAAGTATTATGTTCCACTAATTATTTAAGGGTTAATTTTCAAAATGTTACTTAAGGATCAAAGACTTTAAATATAGAGGTTTTTTTAGAAATGTTTGCTGGGAAAAAAGCATTTATGAACAGTATAAATAGAAGAAAAAAAGTAGAACACAATTTAGAATTTCAAAATAGGATTTTCTCACTCTGTACCTATTGTTTGTCCCTGGTCTTTTATCACTGTCAATTTGTACATACATAAGCAGCTACGAAAATAAAGGGGAAAAAAAAAAAAATCAGTGTCATTGTATACAAAAGTATAGGAAAATGAAATAAGCAACTACTTGTGCCTCTCTGCCTCTTCAAAGCAGATATATTTTAGGCTCATGCAATGTCTTATATACGCACTCAAAATTCTGAGCATACTTCAATGCTAGAAGGATCAACACATTCCTTTTTTTTTTTTTTAGGTGATTTTT
>NW_010264832.1:1379-17438 GCF_000690775.1 Eurypyga helias
ACATTTGCTGCAAGTCAGTGACTCCAAAACCAAATTGTTTACAATTAACTAAAAAAGCCTTTTAAAAAATTGTTTCTTTGTTCCAGTTGGAAAGAGAGACAGCCAGATGTGTGGCTTGTTGATCTTGCTCTTTTCTGACCTCTGAGTGTAGGAAGGACTGCAGCTGAGGAAGGAAGTCAGCAAGTTGTGTTAATGAAGGTGAACATTGCAAAAAAAAGACATTTGCAATCTTTTTTCATTAAAGAAAAAACTCTTTGAAAGAGTTTTTATTAAAAAAAAATAGAGCGCCTTACATTTTGTTACTGGTGAAAAATTAGAACCTTTGCTTCATGAGAATTCAACAGTCTGCAGGTTTTGTTACATCTGAAAAATTCTACCCTTAATATCAAGAATTTCACGATGTTTCACCACTGTGAATAAGCAAACACCTCATCATTAACACCTGCTGGGAGACTGCTCCTTTGAGGGTGCAATATTCAGGAAAGGCATTTGAATGTCCGGCTCTGGTTGACTCATAGCCTGCTGGTACAAACCAAAATCGGGCCTAAAGCTGAATTCCAGACTGAGAGCATGCCCACTTCTTTGGAAAGTACAGCTGACCAACAACAAGCTCTAGTTACCACCGTACCTTTATTCACATTCCTCCCTGAAACACATTTACACATTATATCTGCAAAACACCTTGCAATGAATTAACTGACAATCTGTGTTGAAAACTTCATTGACATGGTACTCCTTGCAACAGTACAGAACACGCCTGTGCAAGATAATCTGTGATCATAAAAAAAGAACAATCTCCCCAAGACTGCACAGTAACAGACATGAAACATTATCCTCTTGTTTCTGAACTCTGAATTATTTTCTAAAAAAATGTCTAAAATGCATTCTGAATTTCTATGACCACATTGCTCCTCATTTTACGACGATAGCTGAAAAGTTAGTAAAAGTCACCATACCTACGGACACATTCGAGTGTGAAGTACAAATTTATTCCAGAGATCCAGCTTTAGATACTAATCCTGGCACCTAAGCATCAATCCAGAAGACTTATGCTGTCAGTGAAGCTTCCCAAATGTACTCTAGGCACCCAAATTAACTGTCTGAATTAGGTTAAACATTGATGTTGCTCTCCCTGCATCTTAATAGCTCACACTAGGTTTTGGTAGAAAGCAATGCCTAATTCTTCTCAACCAGTTACTATTTTAAGACTATACTTACCATCCAGAAACTGGAACAATATTGTCATAGTACATCTTTCAACTTGAGTTTATTGCAATTATTAGTTAATTAAGAAGCTTTCCTATGTACTCTTACAAAACAGGAAATTGAAAATGAAGACTGGTTTACTTTCTTCCCACCCCACGTTCTCCTGTCCCACAAGTCATCTAAAAAACCCCATTAATATAGATCTAAATATGTATGCATATGTACATATAAAAACATCTCTGCAAACAGTTATATAAACATTTAATCTGATAAGAAAATTCAGATTTTTGAGAATTAAAAACTGTATTTCATGTCATACTTTTTGAAACAGTTTTAAGGGATACTGGTCCTTTTATAAACAGCCTAACAGGATCAGTCCTTCTCTTTGCAAACTCATAGATTTTCAGCAGCAAATTCCCTAAACCAGCCCATCCTGGATGAGTACAGGTGTTGATGCAAGAGAAAGGGCAGACACAAGTGAACCACCACTTAGAATGGCAACAAGCTAGGCAAACAACTACATACTCAATCATAAAATTAAATCCTGTAGATAGACCATGCAGAGTTGCTGGTGTCATTTCTCTCAGGGAATATAAAAATGTTTTTAAAATGAACCGTTATTATTTAAAATCTCAGATAACATTGGACTCATTAGACATAGACATAAACACACAGTACAAAGCAAAGTCCAGCATATTGCACTCCCTAGCTTTCTCACAATACACATATAAAAGGAAAGGGATACTTAACACAAATACTTGGTCACATCTTACCTAGAAACACAGTGGCTCCAATTCACATTCAAAAGCCAAAGAAGTGATGCTAAACATTCAACGCCTGTCTGTCATGAAAAACATGAGATTACACTTGGGATCACTATGCTTTTCCCCCCTCTCAATTTTCAGATGAAACTTTTTCGCTTAAAAAGGAAATACGCTAGATTATATCCATGGAAAACAGAAATTATTCTTTTAAAAGTGAAATTCTGAACTTCCAAAAACTTTTAAAGCAGTAGCATTCAAAAACGTTGCAAGGTTGCAAAGATCAGGTACTTAAACTAAATTTTTATCCCATATAATTCTGCAGAACAGTTTTAATTTAATTTGGATTTTATAATGAGCTGTTGCTAAGACTGGTACAGCCAAAGGAAAATAATGTTCACTGGTACTGGCATGCATTATATTAAGAATTAAAAGAAACAATACTGAAATAATGAAAATGCAAACCCAGGTCAAAACTATTTAGCAATTTATTACAGTGGCTACATTTATTTAAAACAATATTTACATTGAAAGAGGTCTGGCTAAAGCAATTCTAAGTTCAGAAATGAATTTTCCAGTCTTCTGAAACTACTGAACTACAGAATGTATTTTAAATGCCTGACAGTGATCATTTCATTCTGCAAGTGTTAGGAGGAAGCTGAGAGAAAAACAAGTGGACCAGGTCCTTCATAAGGATCTATAGGGACTGCTATCTTAAAGACTGGCTCTTATGGCACTTTTTTCAACTCTCTAAATAAAACAACTTATAGTAATGCAAGTTGGCTCCCAGAACAAAGTTGAAATGAACTTAAGAAAAAGAAATTCACTACAAAAAAGCTAGGAAATGAACTTTCATTCCAACTGTAAATAATGCTAATAGAACTCCACAAACACTCTTCTTCCCAAATATTCTGGTTCACTACCCTCTTGAATACAGAAAAACAGAGGTCAAGTCATCAGGTGCATAAATCAGCTGAATTAAGTTCTGACTTTGAAAAACGTGGCTGATTTCTGCAGCTATGTTTATAAAGATACAACTAAAACCTGGTTCTACTCTAATAATGGATTTTTTTTCATTTAATTTCAAAATAATAAGAGTGCTTGATCACTGCCTTAAAGAGGAATTATCCTTTGAAAATTGGGGTTGGGGTGGCAGATTTTTTTTCTTCTAAAAATACATTCCTTACTGCAAATTGTAACAGTCTATTATAATAGCAGATTAAATTAAATTAGAACGTAACACTAATTTTTCAAGTAGAGAACCCACATAGGGAACTAATTTGGAATAACTCCTGTGTGTAAACAAAACTTTATACCAATTAGTAGCTGGTCGAATCAGGGAACTCCCTTTCTCTAGGGGAAAAAAGTCTATTTTCAGCATTGCTGTAGGTTGCTGTTGGATGCAAATTCTTTCTAGTTCTGTAGCAACAGAGGACGTTCAGGATTTATACTTCAGAGATTTTGATGGGAACCTGGTCAAAATTTGGTGGTGGGGTGGAAGGTAGTAGAAGGCCTACAAAAAATATTACAGAATTAGGACTTCAAAAGCAATGAGAACAGATCCTGTTCTCTGCTTAGGCCAATTCTGTCCCAAGGGTGTACATAGACGAGAACAATAACATTGAAATGATTCAAAACAAACAATAGAGTAAATGAAAAAAGTACATGGGAAGAAGAATTCTCAGTTGTTGTTCTATAATAAGAAAAGCAAACAAGTAAAACCCTCAAGGCGAGAATATTACGCGCAGATAGCATTTTAAAAGCATCAGTTAGGTGCAGTAAAACTACATAACAGGATGGCATTCAAGGGAGGCTGAGTATCCATTTATGATTTATGACATTCGAATCTGCTAGACAGCTGTTCTGTGCAGGACTAAGTACCCCAGTTGACTCTTACCTTGCTGAAGATGATCCAGAGCCTTCCCAATACTTAAGACAGAGGCTGCAACCTGTGGATTTTAAAATTTGTTCAAAAATAACTGTTAATGAAACTGTTAATGACTAAGTAAAAATCAGAAAAGTTACTTAAAATACCTTCAAAACATTGCAGTTTCCCTTTTTTTTTAAAGCAGTGAGGACTGCTGCAAGGTCACTTCCCCTGTGCATCACGTCCACAGCAGAAGGCCAGGTAATTGTGCACACAAGTGGTGCACACAATTGTGCACTCAGTGCAGCACACCAGACACTGAACTCCTGTTACCGCGTTTCGGCCGCCCAGTCAACTCTGGTGCAGCCTACATGGGACAGAAGCCAGGAAGGAGGCACCAGAGAATGTGGAAAGCGGGAACACCTCGGGACAGGGAAAGGACTGGAAGCACCTCACAGAACCCAGAAAACCACCATTTCCTACAGAGCAGTGATATAGTACGGCACAATGCTCCAGCCCTACTGGGTTGCAAGCACGGGGCCTAGATACCATCACTTTCTACAGCATTTACTGGTTGAAGATATATGAAAACAGGACCCTCTCCCTCTTGACCCCACAACTAAAACGACAAGTTTGAAGGTCTCAGTAACACCAGCGCTAATTACGTATTTGTGAGACAGTTTCAAAGAGGGTATCCCACTTATCAGACCACATTAATGCCAAAGCTACTACGCATTTAGGCATTTTCCAAGCTCCATGTGATTAAGGTTAAATGGAAAGACTGATTAAACAACAATGCAGTAAGATTCATTTAGAGAAGCTGTGGATGCCCCATCCCTGGAAGTGTTCAAGGCCAGGCTGGATGAGGCTTGGAGCAACCTGGTCTAGTGGAAGGTGTCCCTGCCCACGGCAGGGGGGTTGGAACTGGATGGTCTTTAAGGTCCCTTCCAACCCCAACCATCCTGATTCTGTCATTCATGTTAAACAGAAACCAAAGCAGATTTACTACCAGGAATAAGAGAAAGTGAAGGTAGTAGAACAGAATGGATGGCAATTATGAGAAAAGATCACAGACGGAAGAAAACACTGGCACGAACAAAATGGAAACACTGCAGGTAAAGTAAGAGGACTGTGAAATTTGGAAGTTTATCAGAAACAAACAGAAGGAATTATTCCATTCCAAGGTAGAATTTAGCTTTGAAAGGGCAAGTCTAGTACAGACTACGCTTATATAACATCAGCTAGCTTTGGATGAATGTCATGACATAAAAGACAACCCTATGTCAATTTGAGAAAGGGGAGGAAAGCGTTTGTTAGCTAAATACCTTGAATATATTTATCAATTAAATATCACATACCATAGCAGATACCTGCAGAACTGTATTTATTTGAGCTATGATCTGATCCATTTATTTGATGAACTCCTTCTGGAGTGGATCAATGTGAAAAGATCAGGTTTTAGCCACTGAAGCCACAAGCAATGCAGTTTAATTGGATTCACGAATTGAATTCTTATCAGAAGAAAGGAAACAGAAGTAAAAAGACCTTAGTAAGGGAAAAAAGGTACTGAATTTCCACTTCTTTCTGGAAGTGATAAGTGGAAATATGACTACAAAGATAGTAATTTGAGAGTGAAATACTACTACATTCTCTTCAAATGCACAGGACAAATCTCACCAAATTCTACAGAAGTATTTGAACAGAAATGTTTTTTGGGAAAATTAAGTAATTGTAGAACAAGACTTACAAGTTTAATTATGGCAAAAAATTACTGGAAACCTTGAAACTGATTGCAAGTGGAACAGAAATAAATCCAGGCTAAAACTCTACCGAATAAAAACAAAAGATTGCCATAAGAAATTAAATAGAATAAAAGTTGTGAAGTAGATGCAAGAACAAAAGATAAAGTATATTTGGTAGAAAACTTTAGAATTTGGACATTGCAAAACATGATAATTGGATAGTTTTATAAAGCTGTATGTTCATCAGAGTACATAAGCCTAAGCGTGGCTAATTAAAAATCTTGAGATCTAACAGACCAAAAGAAAGGTAAATGAGAACTTTCTTGAATTATATTCATGATTTCCATATTTTTATGTTAGACCATCTGTTACATAACTTGGCTTATTTGGAGAAAGTTAACAGTGCTGTTAATAAGCTGTCATGTTAACAGGTGCAAAATATGCTCACAAAAAGCTTACAGACTGTGGCTGGGAAGCAGACTATAACACAGTTGTTTTGGAAGTCCAAACACATTTTTATAGAGAAAAAATAATTATGGAAAGAAAAAAAAAAGCACAAAACAAAAACACAACTATAAAGGAATGTCTCCTATTTGGCTGAATCATGAAATTACAGAAACTTTGCAACTTACATGGAATAGCTATTCTAAGCACAACTTAAGGACAGCTAGCGCTGATTTAGATTAACAATATACACATCACATTCTGGAAGTTGGCTTTTTAACCTTTTCTAAAGTTCATCCCAGACATCCAAATTTCTTTCAGTGTAGAACAATCTCAAACGTGATGTAAAAATTCCATCCGTCCAATCTGTAAAACTAATATGATAAAGAGGTATGAAACCTGCATGAAAAAGGAATACTAACAGATGCCAGGAAGCAGTTCTTTTGCTGCAAGCAATAACTGCCTGCAGTGGGCTGCAAGGCAAGTTCACTGAGGTAAGACATTTGGACTCAGAGAGATGCTGTCAAGTGGCAAGTGCCATGGGAGAGAAAGAGGATAAGCTACTCTGACTGGAAGAGCTTCCAATTTCCAGTTTTGGGTCTCTAAACAGTATATTCTATTAACAGTGGAGAAAAGGAGTTCAAGACTGATATCAGAGTCTTCCATAGGAAAGCCAGGGGGAGTCCAAAGGGACAACACTGTTCATAAAAATAACTAAATATCAAGATACTCCTTACAACAGTGGCCTAAACACAGAGTGAAGAAACATATTTATAACCAACTGCTCTCCTCCTCAGGATAATCCATGAGTTGGGAAGAAAGGAAAGTGATAATTTCTTCAACAACAGCGTGATCAAACTGTACAGAAACAAATAGACACTCTGGAAACCTTAGCAAAAACCTTAATGCTGCTTTAAGGGAAGGATGTCAACAAGGAAGCAAACCATCCCATATTAAAGCAGCAGAGAAAATTCTCTTTTACTGTTTTGGTAACACACAGTAAGTCAATTTACTTCTAGTTAAAATGCATTTATACAATGAAACACAGAAGTAAATTCAGTACCCTCAGAACAGCAGTCTGGGGGACCTGCTGGGAGTAAAGCTTATTATCCACTGAGGGATTTCAGCAGTTCTAGTCCATGACCAATCTGACTTAAGGCAAAACACAGCTGCTACTTTGAAAGTTTCCTGCTGTGTAAGAAATAATTAAGGCTGTATGATCAGTATTCAACCAAGCATAAATGGCAAAGATACTAAATTAATTCAACCTGCAAATAAAGAGTTAAGCAAAGTTGCACCACAGAATGGACTACATGATGCTGTAGTCCACAAGCACAAAATAAAATGAAGTGTGCGTCGGGGCCAGACTCTGAATCCTAACTATGCAACTGCAGTATACTTTAATATTTTAGAAGTCCTTTACTCAAAAAGTAGAAGGTGTATCTTCCAAAATGAAATTACAAATCTGTATTTAGCTTTAATATCTAGGAAAAAAAGAAGGTGCAGCAGCAGAACACACATCAATGTTTTCAATGAAAAAGCACAGGCTCATTAAAGCTTTTTGCTACTGAGCTGGTACTATTTAAATATTATGCAGAAAGCTGTGAGAGATGTTGATGGTAATACAGGTAACTCAGGGCAGGTCATCCTTAGAGCATCCTGACCTGAGTGTTGATTCTCTCCCCACAAAACGCTCAAACCACAAATCACGCCAGGAATTCCCAGCCCAGGAATGCACTTGGCCCATCGCTGTCCGCATGGGGACCAGCAGCTTGGTGTCTGATCGCTGGACCACTCCCAGGTGGAAGGATATGCGGCCAGTTCACCAGGCAGCCTATGCCATCGCAGCAGCTACACCTCATCTCCTACAGAACAGAGGTTGTGAGACAGGTGGAAATACCCCACGGACTAGAGTCAACCCCTAAGCTGTTTGTTGGACCAGACTGTCATTAAGATGCTAACAGCTTTAACACTGCCTAAAAAACACAAACAAAAAACATAACACGCCCCCCACCCTACAGTTTTTGCTAAATATCGCTAGACTTTCAGCTCCTTGATGGGAGGCAATCACACAATCAGAAGAGGGCTGAAAAGTTTGCTTGAGACAGGGATTCTCCAGGGAAAACCTAAAGATCATGCCAACTCAGGTCTGTGTTAGCAGGTTACTACTGCTCCTTCAGTTAACAGGAAGCAAAGCTTAGGACAGGGATAAATTTTACATACTGCCAGGATACACAGCCTCTGGTTGAGGACACTGTAGGTGCCACCTGCTTACATTTAATTTATCCATTTTGATTTAAAATGCCAGGCCATAATTCTTTTTTTCTAAACTAGCAATTTTAAAATGGCTAATTACACCTGTATATTCCCTGGGGCTTTTCTTATAAAACCAACATGAAACTCAATTATTCTATGATTTTAAGTTGCACTCGATTATTTTTCCAGCTTTCCAGACACAGCTTCTCACTTCCAAGTTTGACAGAATTTTCCCTCCTACCCTTCAAAGCACACACAGACAATCCTGCTGTTGCGTTCCCAAAGAAGCAGCTGAATTCCAGCTTCCTGGAAAGCAGGATCTGTGGTCACATATATGTCAGAAAATAAAACAGACCAGGGCACGTAGCCACACTCTGGGCTTGGAACCAGCAAGCATGGTACAGCTTGTGACTGTACAACTAAAATCCTATCCCTCCAAACTAGTCTGGCAAGATCCAAACAGCCTTTTGGAAATGGTCCACTGACTCTCCTAACCCCAGAACTATGCTCAGGCATTATCTGGGAGAGTTTTAGTTGGCAGAGGACAAAACTGTGTCACGACCAGTACTAAAAATGTAACAGTACAGTTGCATGCCATATCCATTCCTTATTTAGTTCCTACTATGAACATGCATCATGATTACAATACCCAGTTGTGTCTGGAGAACCTAATTTTTCTAAGTTAAGTCCATAAGCAGCCAATGCGTTTCAGAATTCACAGGTCACCTTTTCCATGTATTACAGCTTCTAGCCTTAACATCACATCCTCACCTAGGTGGCTGTTGCTTTCAAATTACAAGAACAGAAACAAATAAACATGTAACTCCCGAGCACTTGTGTTTCTACATTTATTATACGCAGCATGTGAAAATTTGAACTCTCTAGGTTTTGGACCTTTTTTAATGTGTTCAGACAGACTGAAGATGAGCATCTAACTTTTCCATTTTAGTAAGTCTGGATTGATGCCAGTAGACTGTCAGCTGGTATGCAGCAGGTTTAACTCTCCTGACAGCATCCCAGTGTACAGCAGCAGAGGCTGCTTCTCCAACCTTTACCTACATCGTGGTGGTGGGCAAGAAAGACATTCAAACACTTTACAAGATCGATGTTTCAAGAACAAATTTGTTGGTATTTTTTTCAATAATTCACAAACTTATCTGTATCTTCACAGATTTCTTTCTTCTAAATCAGACATCTCAACTTACTTACCTAAAAAAATAATCATGCAAACATGAATCAAAAACTTCTACCCTTAAGTTGCACAGAAGCAAACACAAGCAACAAGCATCTGTAAACACAAGAGGCATATAAAAATTTTCCAAAGGAAAACACAACTACCGTGGTGCAAATTTGGATGTAAATATTTTACTTAGAGAAAATCACTGTATTTAAAACTTTGTATAGATGCACTGATTAAAGCAGCGTCACAGGGGATCGAAAAACTACACCGATAGTACAAAAGCATGTATCCCTTGCACAACTGCCTACCGACAGATCATCTCCCTACACACCTCTCCATTCCAACACCTTGAAGTAGTGTTGGGTTTGTGTGGAGGGGATTTGGTAACCGGGTAGGGGCTACAGGTTTGGCTCCTGTGAGATGCTGCTGGGAGCTCCAACTCAGACCCACCTCTGGCCATGGCCGAGCCAGTCAGCGACGGTGGCAGCACCTCTGTGGTAACTTATTTGCGGAGTGTAGGGACCTGCTGGGAACCTGCAGCAGAGAGAGCAGTGGGATGTGAGGGAGACAGCCAGGCAGACACCCAGGTCAGTGCAGAAGATGGGGAGGAGGTGCTGGAGCAGGGGTTCCCCTCCAGCCCATGGGGAGGCCCGCTGTGACCTGCAACCATGGAAGGTCATGGGGAAGCAGAGACCCCATGTTCAGGCTGTGCCTGAACAGACCGTGACTCTGTGGAAAGAACAGGCTGCTCCTGAAGGATGGCACCCCATGGAAAGGACCCACACTGGAGCAGTTGGTGAAGAACTGCAGCCCGTGGGCAGGACTCAGGTTGGAGAAGTTGGTGGAGGAATGTCTCCCATGGGAAGGACTCCACGCTGGAGCAGGGGCAGCGGGGGAGGAGCCCTCCCGCAGAAACAACATGTGATGGACTGACCACAACCCTTGTTCCCCGAACCCCCCAAGGGATCTTGAGTGGGGAGGAGGTAGAGAAATCAGGAGCAAAAGCTGAGACTGGGAAGAAGGAAGGAGAGGGGGGAAGGTGTTTCTAAGATTTCTCTAAATTGATTTTAGAATAATCTAAAAAAAAAAAAAGTCTAAATTGATTTTTCTTCCCAAGTCAAGTCTGTTTTGCCTGTTACGCTAATGGGTGAGTGATCTCGCCCTGTCCTTGTCTCAACTCACCAACCTTTCCTTACATTTTCTCCTCCCCATGCCACTGGGGGAGGAGTGAGCAAGCAGTCACGTGGTGCTGAGTTGCCAGCTGGGCCTAAACCATAACAAGGTTTTAAAAATGTCATGGTGTTTACAAAACTGCATATTATTCTGTAAAACCTTGACCAATCACTTATAACTGTTGGAATATTGGCTGTCAATCCGGTCCAGTGAGTCCACCTGCTTAACCTAATAGTCCCAGATGATGAACTCCCACACACCAATTTACCTGGGAATACTTTAATCATAATGCCTTGAACTACATGTACAATTTGTCTTTCAAAAAGATGAAAAGATGACACATCTACCCCAACAGTGACGTCAACACTTGACTAAAGATCATCACTTCAATTAACCAGAAAACTCACTACCAGATCTTCCAAGGAAAACAACCAAAAACCTACAACACAACAAAAACCCTCCCACAGAAGTGAAGTAACCAATTTATTAAATCCCAGTGCTGATGACACTGCTGGCATGAGACAGACATCTGTTTCTCACAGATCTTGGCCTAAATCCTAGTTCTGATGTTGAAAAAAAAAAAAAAAAAAACAAAACCCCAGAATTAGTATGGTTCTTTTTCTCTGTTCCCAGGATGTCTACAACAGCACTAGACGAGGATGACACAGGAAAAATCTTTTCATTATGAAGATCTTCATTTTCTCCAGCTCCCTCTGGACACTTAAAAGTTTTATTTATTAAGAAGGAAAATGTTTGGGGTTGAAGGTTCCTCTTTTTCACAGCTGACAAAAATAAAAAAATAATTCTGGTTTCCACAGGTAGATGTATTCTGCTTTAAGTTCTAAAACATCTTGCGTTGGACCAAGCAAGAAGAGAGGCAGCTGATTTACATGCTTCCATGACAAACTGTTTCACAGCAGCAGTAAATAAAGGGAACATACAAGGCTGACTAAACCCAAGCTGATCAATAATATGAATCACTGACTCAGAGATGGCTTTGAAAGTACATGGAGGACATCAGCAGGCGGCAGGGTTGAAGCTGACAGTCTGATACTGTCCTGGTACTGGCTGCACACTCTGATGCTGAAACAGGAGCCTGTCAATTACCACCCACAGCAGAAGCTGGGCAGAACTTATTTAAAACTGTTAATTGCCTTTGCTCTATGGAGAAAACATGACCCTTGTCAGTGGGAGGGCTTTGCTTTTTGTCAGAATATGTGAAAGGAATTCGGGCAACTCTTGCTTTATTGTACACTGAAAGTCACTGTAAGACTGTGCAAGCAGGCTCAAGGACTTCTGCAGTCATGGAAAGGCACAGAGATGTCCAGATTTGATTTCTGGGCAAGTCTTCAGAGAACCACCTGAAGAGTCTGTTTTCTGGAAAACTGGAGATTAAACTTTTCAACAGTGCAAAGCTCACAATAAATATAGGCATGCCTACCTACAGTCACTGACACAAGGTAGGAGAATACCACACACAGCCATTCTTTAACCACCAGCAGGAAAGTGTCTGCAGATTTGGAGGACAGCCTAATCCCTGAGAACTGGGATTTTTATCTTCTTTCCAAACTCATTTTTATCCGACTTCCTTGCAGAATCTCTTATCCATACAGGGAAAAAAAAATTATTAGAAGAATTAATGTTTTACTTCAATGTCAGTCAAAGAAAATACCACTACATACTCTCCTAGGAATATCACATTAAACACAGAAATAAGAATGTCTCTTACCGTGTCCAAGAGACAAAGCTACCTGAATAACCTCCCCCCTCGATCCTTGTCTTGTGATTCTCTCTAAAGCGAGTCATACGGCAGCACTATTCTCCTTTTATGGGCAAAAAAAAAAAGAGAAAGGAAGTCAGCACCCTGAGAGGGACTGCATTGCCACATGAATCAAGAAGCTGAAGAGCTGTGCTGCTACTCACTCATCCCTACCTCAGTGCTTTAAGAATATGTACCCTGAGAGAGGGATACCATGAATCAACTGCCATTTACTTAATGCATATATTATATAACTCCACGTCACCAAGTGTTTCACTCTGAACTCGTCACTAGAGAACGTATTAAAAACTAAAGGATAGAAGGCATGCAATATATTTGCACGTGCTTATCTACCATCTCCTTTCTTTGTGTGAATGTCCTGTTGATCACCTAAGAGCCTCAGTTTTGGGAAACAGCTGTAGTGACAGTATGACTCAGAGTAGCAATTAAAATCATAGCATTTTCTGCTGCATGTATTTCTATATGTGTCCCACGCCACCCCGGTGCCCACCACCCACACTCAGCTCCATGCATCTCCCTTTTGTTCAGCAGCTCTACAGGATGGAGTCAGGACAAGGTACTAATGATGTGACTTACCAAAGTTGGCATTTTTGACAGAACTGTGGAAAATTTCACTAGCTCAATGCTAGGGAAAGGTAAATGACATACAGAATTCCCTATGTATCAGGTAAAAAAGGGAGTAAAAGCCTTGTTGTTCTTTTATCAATAGAAAGAAATCACTGTTCCTGTCTCAATACCAATGTTAGAGTTAAAAGCCTAAATCATGGTAACTCCTACCCATAAACACCTGAAGAACTGAGAAATTAGAAGGAAACCCATCTTCTCTCCGTGCTGAGGTGATGGCATCAAGAATTTGCTAGAACCCCCATCCCACCCCCAAGCACCGGTGACAAGGCGCATCAGCCAGACCACCACAGGGTGCACAGAGCCACTCGCAGCACACATCTGCGGAGTCAGGGAACGTACTTGTCACCCTTACAGTTACCCATCGCTGACTGGGTACCACCTTCCCTTCCCTCAGTTGCTTACATGCAAACATACTCAGTTTTACTTCAACACTGCAACTTAATATTTGACTGCTTCGTTTGGGGGTGATCCTGAAAGCAACTGAATTCAATTACATGAGTTATGCTTGCTGGTCACAGCCCACGCATCAGAGTTAAAATACAGATGAGCATTTCCAGGGTCAGAGTCTCGGTCCTTACAACTTCTTTTTTTTAAGGAAGGAAACAGTCTCCCTGGTTATCAGATCATTACCAGGTCAGATCAGATGGCCAAAACAGCAGAGTTAAGTACAGAGTTTAAAATAATCCCATCATTTCTGAAGCTTAACATTGCTCTTACACCAAAAATGGAGTTCGTTAAACATATATATATTTCTTAAAGACTACCATTTACTCCTTAGAAAATTTAAAGTGCTACCAGCGTGTATTTAATTCTCTTTTGACAAATGTTATTTCAGTATAAACATGGAATATTTCTTTAAAGAGTAGTATTTGAACCTGTAGGTGTCCCTTTGCCTTATGAATAAATTAGAAGACACTGAATAACAGCAACCACAAAAGTACAAACACTTTATTGCGATTGTGGTGACTCAGACTCCCAGGATTTGGCAGCCCACAGTGTTCCTCAGCAGCAGAACAAAAGGGGATTTTTTTTTGGCGGATTTACTTTTAGTTCAGTAAAGGACAACATGATACTGTCTGTGCCATAATGAATCAAAACCTCAGTAAAACAAAGGCGTGAGTAGTCAGATCTTTAAGGCCCCTTCCAACCCAAACCACTCTATAATTCTATGATTTTTTTGTCTCAACAGCATAAAAATGGACAAGTAGATTATCTGTATTTCTGACACGTCTAATATGTGAGCTCTCTCCCTGTCTTTGGGGAAAAAAAAAATAAATAAAAGTAATAAGATTATCTGGTTGCAGAAATATAAATCAGTTCTACAGGCAATATTATTTCCAGAATGCTTCAAGATCGGGAAATATTTTCTATTTTCCTTTTGAATACAAGAGATGTTGATAGAAAACAGTCTGTGGATTTTTTAACACCTTCTCTAATCAAAAACATAAACCCCGCAGACCTAAGCATGGCACTCTAACAAAACCTCTCGAGTATTCAGAGCATGAAACACATTTTGAGAGAGACTCGTTTTCCAGCATGCCCATCATGATCTCATTTGGAAAGGCAAACCATCTCCGCAGTAATTGCTATTACAGAGCTCCGCTGCAGCACAGCCTTGTGAGGCAGTGAGCGAAGTGTTCCAGTCCTACACGGCATTTATGCTTTAATAATGAAAACATAGGAAAAAAAACAGTTACAGAATATCAGCTCCCACTTCCTCTGCCATCATCAATTATTTGGGATACGATTACAGACTTATTTCCAGAAGCTTCTAAAGATGGCAACATCCATCATGCCATCTTTAACTGAAGGAGTCACCAGCGCTCTACAGCTGATCTTGAGGCAAAACAGGGTGCAATTACAAAGCAATACAGCACACGGAGTCAGACCGTGTGTATGTGGGTGGGAGAAAGTGTAGCTGAGACAAAATTAGCCTATTCCTGGAAATAAAACATAACAAATATAACAATCTAGACTTCTCAAATCTAAACATAAACAGGTTTCAACAACTCAAATGGCTATTTTTATAAAATTTTCCCCCCCAACTGCCTCTCTTCCCCCAATTTTCACAGCATTAAATGAATCCCTTCCCAAAAATTAGGAGCAGCAAATCATCTGTACCAAATAGATACCACTGCACATCCTCTCATAAAGGCTATTTAAACACAATTCTGGAATCAATTTACTGGAGATGGGATCATACGGATCAGTTACCAGACAGAATTTTCCTTTTCCTTCAAAACCAATTCAGCTCTGTAAGTGGCACCATCACTCAGCATTTCCGTACCAGCTAACAACAGCCAGTAATGAATTTTTGCCCCAGAGCTCCACACTGCTATTTAATATGCATGAAAGAAACCAGAAGACGAACTTTCTTCCCTCCTTTCCCAGAAAGCCATTAACTCAAGTTAACCTCCCAGACTTAATCCGGGGTGGCTGCAAAATGAAAATTACAATGATCAGGCTAGGTACCAAGTATCTTCACAATAAAGAAAATAAAACAGAAAGCAGTTTTTCCTTGAAGTCTCATTGAAAAACAAGAAACCAACCCCTTCCTTCCACTTCTCAGTCTAACTAGATTCAGCCTAGACAACAACAGTCTTAAGACACTACTGGTCTCAGTTCAGTTGCAGAGGGAAATAGAGCTGAGCTGTCCTAAAATATTTGGCCTTCCCAGTAGGCACTGCTCCAAGGAGGATATGGGTCTTCCGGCCATCTTGCATCTGCTAGCCAAGCATAGATGCAGTGAATGCTGTGAAACATCTCAACAAGGAGGAGATGCCTGTGCTGGATAACTGAATCAAACCAGGCTTGGATTATGTTCTAACCCCAAAATAAAGACTTTCTCCTGAAGGGAACCGTCTTGCCAAATTCTGGCCTTCATCTCCCTAAAATCCACACTTCTCTTAGATTTACTAGTCCATATGAGATTAGAAGCACAAAATAGACTCACAGGAAAATTCTGAGCAGGACTACAATCGAACCGGGTATATAATGGAACATAAAATAGCTGGGACAGTCAG
>NW_010264832.1:17467-22082 GCF_000690775.1 Eurypyga helias
GAGGGCTGTACCTTAAACATCCCCTATCCTGGAAGCTCAAGAGGGCCCTATGTCATTAAAAAGGGTTGTAAAGCCCTCAGGTCTCCCCAGAAGCAAGATACAAAGGCATCCCTTTCACCAGCTGATGAGGAAAGGAGTCACGCAATTTCGAAGTTTGGGATGAGAAGGCAGGAGCATGCCCACAAGCACCGTGGAGCAATTTAAGAGCATCAGGAAAGCAACCACAGAGGAAGGAAAAGTGGGTGATAGGCTCTTTCCAGGTTGAGAGGTTGGCTCACAACCACATCTGTTCATGCCAGGGTAGTGCCCTAACCCACAGACTATGATCTGCCCTAGACTATTCCTGCTAAATGGGAAAATATTTACTGCATTAAAGAATGAAACGCTCATAGAAACCAGATTTCCCCCACCTCAGCTGAATGCACTGCTCACAGGGCAGGAGACACTCTCCCTCTCTTCTAATTAATTATTTCTTTCAAAGTAACACAGCTGCAGGTGAAATAAAGGACAATTTACAGCATGCTGCTCGTTGCACTCTCCTGGGAGCAGGGGGATGTGAGCTCAAGCTACTTCAAGCCCAAAAGCGGAGAGGGAATCAAGCTTCACACTTCATGGATAAGGGATGTAACTAATGCACCATTGAATATAGGGAGAAAAGGGGGAGAGAAACATCATTGCAAATGCTTCCTCCTTGAGTTTGAGTAAATAGCTTGTGCTTACTTATTTCTTAGCAAAACAAGCTTTTCAAATCCTGGGGGAACATTCCCATCTCAGGATGTGCCAAAGGCAGTTAGGCATGAGAGAGACGCCACTCTCCAGAACAGTCACGGTGCTAACAGCTCTGGATGGACGCAGGAATTAAGCTCTGTGCATGTGATTTTCTTCACAGTAAAAATACAGACAACAGTGTGCTTTCAGACACGAGTTTTAAGAACTCTGAGGCATCTAATTGTAAAATAGGCCACCCAAATAATTTATGAATTCAGGCTGTAGTACAACAGGGAAAAGGATTCTCACTCACTCCACCAAATCCCATAAATTATATATAAAAAAAGCTTCCAGCAACTACTTAGATTTTAAGTTAAACTTAGGTGTATCGAAGAGCCATAGGAGGCTACAGAATAGCTGTTATCTATCAGTGTAAGTCTACACATCGCCTTAAAAACACCAAACCACCTCCACAGCGTTATTAAATTGTGCAAACTCCGATGCCCAGGTACGACTCAGTCATCCAGAGCTCACCACAGACAAACAGGGCACCAAACTCGAGATCCCTGTATGCTCTATGGCACAGTCTAGACAGGACAACTCCCATGCCAAACTGATGCTCTTCAGCAGGACTGAGGGACACACCTTCATGAATTACATTTAATAAGACTTCAACCAAACCAGACTAACACTTGTGACAGGCACACATACAACACACCTTGTACTGCTACTGAAACCTTCAAAATGAACTTCTCACATTTTACAAACTTCACAAATTCCTTATGCAGATTTATTCAAACATAAACCTCAGCCTTACGCATTAAATTCACCTTTTGCACTGCCATTCATTTAAACCATGACGTTAAAAGTCAACCTGTACACCGCCACTATGAACAGCCCTACACAAGTACTATCATGCAATCACAGACAGGAAAAAAAGGATAAAATACACAAAGAAGTCCTATAGACCATTGGTTACATAGTCTATTGACAAATTCAGCAAGAATATTTCAGCTGTTGGCATGCAAAAGTAGCTATTTCTGAATTAAGGTAAGACTAACTGATATTTAATGATTCAAATATGAAGATACAAACCATGAAATTACTTCTAAACATTTGAAATCCACAATACTAAAGAAAAATCTTTCAAGCACCTGTGTGTCAGTACTGCATCAGTTCATATCTGTCCTAAAAGGCATTTGTCCTATATCTATTACTATTATTTTTCCTGTAGAAGCAACTACTGCTACCAGCTTAAATCAAGAACTTGTATCAAGCAGTGTATAAAGACAGAAATTAAGACATGTTTTTCTCCTTAATCAGAAGTGTGAATTGGAATTCTGTGAAAGCAAAAGAAGGGTAAAATCAGCACTTCACAAGAATTAGAACCTGTACATCCACATCATTCACATCACGCTCATCATCATTCACACGAGTCCATAGCAGCTTCTATTACAATTTTAATTTAAACAATATTCAAATGTATGACTGCGTTTTTTGCAAGTCTCAAGCTGCCCCATATATTAAATATTTTAATTCATGCCTCTCAAACTGTTTGCTCTGATTTAATGCTACTGTTTTGCATTCCTAGATAACATGAGTAGAAAGCACTGCTAAAAGAATGATTGAGAATACTGAAACACATCCAAATACATACTGAATTCAGTACAGAGGGAACACTAAGAGGTTTTTGGCTCCTTCAAATCAACATGTATTATTAGTATGCATATTTTTCTGTCCACTGATGTTATTGGTCACACTGACGTGCTCAGTTTGTCTCCAGGGATTTAATAGGAGACTTAATGATGTCTGAAATTGCATACAGGTTTGAAATATAGAAGAATATTTTTTTTTGTTTTGTATAAGATGTGAACTGAATTATCAAGCTCACGTGATACTTCATGCGTTATGCAACCCAGTGCTACAGAAAGCCAGTACTTCACTAAAACTATTTTACTGTTTCTCTAAAAACTCTAATTAGAAGGGTGTTTTGAAATACATATAAATACAATCAACTAAAGAGGTCTTATTTTCAGTATATTGTATTACCTATGAAATATGATTTCTGTTAAAGTGTGGGAATTGACGTTCACCTAAAACACACCCAGTATTTTTGACACACATTTTAAGTTGTCATTTTGTATAACCCATAGCATGTGAAAATCTGCAACATACTGCACATGCAAATCCTCAGTGTCTTTGCGAGACTACCATACTGCTGAGGACAAGATATTTCAGCCTGACACAACAGTGTCAGAAACTGATGTCATGAAGACAAGCTAAGCACAGTAACAATGAATTACCTTCCCAGCACTGTAAAATTCACTAACAGACTCACTGTTATGGCAAAATGACATCTGCTGACAGTAACTACACAGCAGTATCCAAGATGATCACCATTTTTCCTCTGTGAATTAACCAAGTAATTTTTATTCTAATTACTGGCATACATTGTTTTTTTAATCACCTGTGGCTTGTTTATTTTCTGGTTTTAATAAGGGGCAGAAGCTTATGGAAAAAACAAAGCGTCATTGCAAAAACAGCACAGGAGGCCAGTGAAAAAGTACAGAACAAAATACAATAAAATACTGGGGACTCATTAAGAAACCATACAGATAACCCAGAGAGCCTTGCTTATACTTGCCATAGTTTACACTTAGGTGAAATCTTAAAGGCCAGACAGACTATACCAGAGTGGTTCAAATTGAAGCTGAAGAATTTTATTCTTAGTTGCTACCTTATGCTTTTTATGAATTTAAGTCAAAACCTTCATGCTATTCCCATAATCTGTAATTTCATTTCATTAAAACATTTTTTAAAGTCTGCCAAATTCCTGAGTAGCAGGGCTTTTATAATTAGTTTTTAATTTGGGCCTGCTGAGGTGGCAGGGGTATTACAGGAGAGTAGAAAGGAGGATCAAACATGAAAAATTACAAAGTTCACTTCTTAAAAAAATAAAGAAGTACATTGCTGGTGTATGTCTTCCTTACATGTTACAAAAACTTTAAAGTTAGCATAACAGAGAAAAGGGAAGTACCAACTTGGTTCTTCCCTGTGTAATATGAGTTGGGGTATTTTCCCAGGGCAGTGCTGAGCATGTGAAATTCTTTCCCCACAAGGCAACCTCATGTCATTTCATTCCTGATTTTCCCACTGAAGAGTTAACAGCCAAACTCATTTTCTTTTTTTCTGACCTTGCAGATGGTGAGACCAGGAGAAGCCAAGCAGAACCATCCCTGTCGCCCCTCAACTTACCCTTTCCACATACACACATGAGCTGCCTTTAGGCCTGGTAAACGAGAACAGGGCAGAGCCCGGCTGTGTGGCAATCAAAGTGCCAGGAACAGGCTGGAAACCACCCCGCATCACCTCCCTCGGCGAGTTACCAGCAACACCACTGAACGCATGTGAAGAGCCTCACTGTGCTGCCAGTGAATTACAGAGCATTCGATTTTACACCGTGGCGTCACGTATTACCAAGACCTTAGCATAACAAAACCCAGATAAATACAATTAAACCTAAACGGCCTTGAAATTAAGTTAGAGAAAAAATGATAATGGGAAGAATAGACACATGTGTGGCATCTGTTCACTGTAACGTATCTCGGCGAGGACAGGGATTCAAGCAACGAGATGAACGCAGCATTGCAGAGCGCGTTTTCCATCTAATGTCTAGGTACATCCCTCTGGAAACCCCGCAGGGATAGCGCCCTGCATCCAACAACCAGCAGCAGCTGGAACACAAAGCTGTCGGTGTAACCAAAGTTATGAGCTCAATGCCCCTCTCCCCGCTCCCGCAGCAGAGGCGGACTCACTCAGCAAGGCACTACCACGCGCAGCGTGGCGGCTACCCTGGAGTCAAGCCGGGCGTCCCTGGGCCCGGGCGGAGACAGGTCCCCGCACCGGC
>NW_010264833.1:0-1540 GCF_000690775.1 Eurypyga helias
GGGTGGTTGGTGCAGCTTTGGGCTGTGTGCCGTGGATTCGCTGCCCCTGACGGAAGAGCTGGTGTATGGGCTTGTACGTGCAGGTGCCTGTGTAGCTGCAGGTTGGATTTCTGGTTTTGAAAAAAGCTACTGACTTCATTGGATGTGGGGTTTGAGAAGGCTTCAGGGAGAGGACTTTTTACAAGGGCCTGTAGTGACAGGACAAGGGGGAATGGGTTTAAATTGAAAGTGGGGAGGTTTAGATTGGATATCAGGAAGAAGTTCTTCCCGGAGAGGGTGGTGAGGCACTGGCACAGGTTGCCCAGAGAAGCTGTGGATGCCCCATCCCTGGAAGTGTTCAAGGCCAGGCTGGATGAGGCTTGGAGCAACCTGGTCTAGTGGAAGGTGTCCCAGCCCATGGCAGGGGGGTTGGAACTGGATGGGCTTTAAGGTCCCTTCCAACCCAAACCCTTCTGTGATTCTGTGATTGCCTTGGAAAGCTGGTCATGGCCTTGGGAGATGACTTCTGAAGCTCCCCGGTTAAGGCTCCCTTCCGCTGTGCCCGACAGCGTGCTCTCTCCAGCACGGGCATTGCAGCAGCACGGAGAAGCTGAATGTATCCAAAGGTTCTCTCCTCTGGAATGGTTCTTCAGTAACCAGCCTGTTTGCAGTTCTGTTGGCTCTCCTTGCCTCCCTTCACTTTGAAAAAGCACAGACTCTGTTAGACCCCTCAGATTTTACAGTGCTGGGGAATCCCGTGCAGCGTGTTAGAGCAGCTCCTTGAATGCTGTGCTGTACGTAGTTTGCAGCTCTAAACGGTCTGTCGCTGTCCTGCTAAGAAAAGCCTTTTTCCCACCGGCAGCAGCAGAACATGGAAAGCACATTCCTGCCTCCAGGTGGGACAGAACCTGTACAGTGCATCCTTGCTTTCTTTGAGGGGTAACTCCAAAGTACTCCCCTCTCCGTTTGGTCCCCACCACTCAGCAGCTGGTTATTAACTTATTTTTAGTTCTCCGGCTGTATCCCTTGTTGACAACAGCATGTTGTGCTTCACGTACTGAGGTGGTGTCGGTGTCCTGCTGACTGACTGTTCGGGTGGTGTGTGTGTCACTGACCAACTGGTTGGTGGTGTTGTCGCTGCTGACTGACAGAATTTTAAAATTCTGGCTCTTACTCTGCAGTTTTCTGCATGGGAAGGAAACTGCCTCGCAGGGCAGACTCGCCTCACCTATTTAGCACAGATCAGCCCGAGTGTCTGTCATTCTGTAGCTGCTGCAGATCCAGGACAGATGGAATGCTGTAACGTATATTCCAACTGATAAAGATGTCAGCATGAGCAGAGTTTAATTGATTTTTTCAGGGTAATTTAATGCCATTTTGGTTCCACCTATGAGAAGCAGCAGTTCATCCAATCTACCTGTATTGTGCTATTAGCTGCTATGCCCTCATTTTGAATGAATTTGTTAAGGAGTTGTGCTGGATTCAGCCAGGAAAGAGGCTTTACCGTGGCTGCTAGGAAGCTGTTCCTGGATGCAGGGAGCAGCACTGATCAGTTCTTAGC
>NW_010264833.1:1912-8508 GCF_000690775.1 Eurypyga helias
CTTGTTCCTCCGTTTCTTCCCCCAATTTGTGAGAGCGGTCTGGTGGCATTGTGCTAGCCAGAGTTAAACCACGACAGGGGTATTCATCGATCTCCTTTTTCCTGTGAGGGATGAAGCAGTTCCCTTACGCAGTTTCGTGTGCAGGAAGTACGGCAGGAGACACCTCAGAACCCCTGGCAAAAGGGAACTCGTATGAACCGTGCTAACGGCAGGGGCTTTGTGTATTCTTTTCTACAGGTGCAGAACGTGTCATTACGTTGAAAATGGAAATTCCCGGCTCCATGCCGCCTCTTATTCAGGAGATGTTGGAGAACTCTGAAGGACACGAACCACTGACACCGACCTCAAACGGAAACGCTGCGGAACACAGTCCCAGCGTCTCGCCCAGCTCAGTGGACAACAGCAGCGTCAGTCAGTCTCCGATGGTGCAATAAGACATTTTCCAGCTACTTCAGACATTCCTAATACCTTACGTACAGGGATGAAAAGCAAGAGAAACATTTTTACTGCTGCTTAGTTTCTGGACTTAATATATATCTATATATGTGTACATATATATAGATACAGACTCGACAAGGACCAAGAAATTTTCATATGTATCGCTATATACTCCTTGCTGTTTAAACTCTTTAAAACTAGAAAATGCAAACTTTTGAAACTCTGAATCAGCCATTTCATGCAAAAAAAAAAAGAAAAAAATAGTTAAGCTTCTGTTTCCTCCTCTGAGCATTCAAGATTGCATGGTGACGAGACAGATCCCAAACGTTACATTCTGGTTGCGTTCCCGATGACTTTGTACATACAGGTGTATGGCTGTACTTTCTCTACTGGATGTTTGGTGCTTTCCTTTTGTCTCCCGTCCCTAGAACGGTCAGGACACCAACCCTATGAAACGGACTGCTGTACGCATCCAGAAAAGGAAGTCTGAAGGACAGTCTGAAACCAGCTTGGC
This sequence comes from Eurypyga helias, assembly GCF_000690775.1. Lineage (NCBI taxonomy): Eukaryota > Metazoa > Chordata > Aves > Eurypygiformes > Eurypygidae > Eurypyga > Eurypyga helias. The sequence goes on from NW_010264833.1 coordinate 2,865, forward strand.
TCCGATGCCCTCGGTTCGCATCTCCCTCCGCGTGGAGCACGCCCAACGGCGCCGCGCTGTCGGCGCCAGCCGCTAGATCAGTTACCCAGGTGTCATTTGTCCCGCTGTTAGCGTCACTTTAAAATTCAGAGAAGTGGTGTCTTACCTGGCTGGTGCCCTAGCCCCGCCCCTGAGCACTACCTGGCAGTAACGCAGCCTCCAAGGCAGAAACACTTCGCAGTGTTACCACCTTTTTGTTTACCTGTTCACAAGCCATTAGGGAGCCTCCGCGGGAGTAACCAGCAGCCTCATTTGCAGCTTGTGAATGGGCCCGTCGAGGGTGTTTCCTTACCAGTCGCTGCCGGAGTCGCTGGGCTGTCCAGCCTTCCAGGCGCTAGGGAGGTACAGCTAAGACTGCCGGAAACACAGGGAGAGAACCTGCCGCCTTGGCCTTGTTAAATCACCATGAAGCAGAGTGAAAACTGTGGTAGAATGGTTGACAGATGTAAAGTGTCGGTTTCTTAGGTTTCATTTAAAGCACTAGTGGGTATTATTTTTTTTTATATATTCTAGCAAGTCCGTGATGTACTTTCACCGGCTCTGTTTGTACATTGAGATTGTTTAACAATGCTTTCTATGTTCATATACTGTTTACCTTTTTCCATGGAGTCTCCTGGCAAAGAATAAAATATATTTATTTTAAAAAAACCCCGGTGTGGAAGTAGTCCCTCCAGCCCGACTTCCGCACACACACGCACACGCACGCACGGCCGTTTCCCATTTTTTAATGTTTAAACTTCATTTCAAAAAGCAGGTTTGCTGTTTGCAACCATGACAATTAAAATGTGCTTTAGCACAGCTGCCTAGGACATCTCTACAAGCCAGTCAGACAAATACATGACGTTTCAATGAGTAAAAAAGAGCATAAAACTGTAGGTGTAAGAACCAAATGTTAAAATGCCTACACACAATAATAAAAACCATCCATTACATTATCACATAAAATAAGTCAAATGTACAAAAGTTCGCGACAGAAGGGACAAAAGGACAACACAAGATAGTTGTTGGAAAACATCTGCGTGCTCTTGGGGCACTTAATTAAACATATCAAAATCGTCATCCTCGTCAGACTCTGCAAAATATTTCACTTCTTTTCTAGCCCGGCCTGTCCGTGGCTTTGGGGCAGTTTCGGAGGCAAAGCCTGACTGAAAGATTTCCACGTCAGAATCCTGGTCAAAAGCGGCCTTCTTGGATTTCTTGGAAGAGAAAAGACAAATCAGTTGTGATGCTGTGCCCCTTTTCCCTCCGTTACTATTCCCAAGTGCAGGAGACCTGCCCTAACCCCCACCCGCTCCAAGCACACCTGAAGCCCCATTACCACAGCAGCAGCCAGACCACGCACCCGGTGTGGACAGCAATCCCCGAGGTTCTTCCCAGAAGGAAAGCAGATGGGAACTGACCTTGCTTGGTGTTGGTTTAGGCGTTTTCTTCCCAGGGTTGTAATCGCCTTCGTTTTCCGAACTCGACGCTTTCCTTTTCTTTGCCCCTCTACCTTTCCCTGCGTGAGAGAATGGGATTTAACTTCAGCTTTTGGTTTTTGCTTTACATAAAACAAACCCAAACACCCCAGATTTTGGTAAACTGAAAGAAGACCCCAGCAAAATCACTTCAGGATGGCTCCAGATTAAAGTTCAAACGTGGCTGCCTCACACCAGCAGCGAAATGCAACGCTCCAGTTCCTCGGGCTGAAACCTTTCCTGCGTCTCCCCCAGTCACCATTCACCCTGGCAGCTCCTGACCGCCCGTCAACGTACCGCGGCGTCAGCGTGGTGCTGACTGCAGAGACGCTGCTCCCCCGTGACAACGGCTGGAGCCTGCGGTGTGGAGAGCGCAGCACCGAACCCTTACCTTTGGGTGCTGCAGTCTTCTTTGGAACGCCAAATTCCGAATCGGAGTCGGAGTTTACAGTTTCCACCTTCTTGGCCTTGGGAGCTCGTTTAGGTTTAGGGGCCACGTCCAGTTTCGCTGTTAGAAGTCAGAGACACTGAACACATTAGATTCACGGAGTGGCTTGCTGGAAGTACTGACCTTGATGAGGCACTCCAGCTGCAGCACAAACAGCTGGTGTTAAAACAAGACGAGTTTTCTCCCCCTGTGCCAAGTGGAACTTACTGTGACAGCCTACTTAGGACATTAGTATTTCTGGGGGATTCCTCCTTGGCACTTCCTTTTACAGTAAATCATTCAGATCCACTGTAGAAGACTCTTTTCAACCCCAAGGTCCTCATGTTTCACTTACTCCCTGAGGGTAAAAACCTCCCATTAGTTAAACCAACCAAAGGCTGAACACCAGCTCCATGCGCGGACAGTACGGAGTTCTGACACTACAGCAGCCACTGGGAAGGAAGAGATCGAGGAGCTGGAAGAGGTTCACACCCGATGCTGAATTTCACAGAGCTCCAAATAAACAAAAGCAGTTCCCGCTCTGGAGAGGTGAAGAGGCAATGCAAAGGTGGAGGAGATGAGTTTTGATTACATGGATTAGCCTGCAGGACAATCCCACACGTACCCTTTTTAGCAGCTACCGTTTTACTTGGAAGTTTCTCTGTTTGTTTCGGGGCAAAAGATGATGAGAAAACAGGAGCAGAATCCTCTTCATCACTGTCCAATTTTGCTGTATCTACAATCACAGAGCATGTTTAGAAGATGATTCGTTCACTGCATATTTTAAATAATCAGTATTAATTACAGTCAAAATTAATCTCAAAAAAAGGGTTTCTGACACTACAAGTAGGCTACGGAGGTACTGCGACTCTCCTGTCTATGACACAAGCTTTGTTCCTCTCAGGATCAGACTCTCCTTCCCCTTTCCCCCTTATAAATCCGCACATCCTTCTTCTAGAACTACTGTGTGAAGTTTGAGTGTATCACACAAACCCCGTAACGCATTCTGTAACAGCTGCTGTAAGATTAAACAGATGAGTGAAAACCAGCTTACCATCACCTGTCTTCTGGGAGTAAGATGGAAAAGAGAAGATGTTCCCAAAATCTTGATTTTTCTTGTCTTGAGATGTTTTCCTACTTCCCAGCAGGGAAAAGAAATGATGAGTTACGTTAACTGCATACTGTGGTATGTAGGCATTAAATATCCATGTGAGGTTAAATTCCTGGGGTAGCACGACAAAGCATTTCCCTCATTTCTGTACATGCTTGCGGCAGTCAAACCCCTAAAATCACCCTTCAGCCATGAACTTCAGGATTTAAAATTAACAGAACGGCACTTTTTATCAATAGTTCTGTATACTAGAGTGGCACAAGATGGAAAACTGAGAATCTTACACAACGCAGTCTAACATGGTATTACTGAGAGTATCGCACAGCGTGGTAAGTCACGTTTGTCTCTCCACGGCTGAGAGAACATAGGCTTCAATTCACCCCCGGCAATGCATACGTTTCATTTTACGTGGTGCACGTGGAGTAGTGACTGATGTTTCTCAGATTTGCTCAGAAGACGCCTGCGTTCAAAAGAAGTGTCAGTGAAGACATCCTGCTGAGCTACAGTACTTACTCTGGAGATGGCTTCGGTTTGGCTGGGGAGAAGTCATACTCGTCTTTTTCTAAACTGTCTGAGGGAACAAACTCCTCCTCTCTGTCATTTGTAACCGGAGAGGCTTTTACTTTGAGCTCATCCAAATCGTTATTGTTGTTGGCATCGTCATCATCATCGGCATCATCCTCCTCTTCTGAGAAGTCAAAAGTATACTTGGGCCTCTCGGCTACAAAAACACACACACATTTCAAGATCGGTGTCTATGTCAGTACAAGAATAAATCAAGGTGGAACTCCCTAAACAATCCCTGCCTCAGCGTGTACCAGACGCAAGACTGGGGGAAAAGAACCTTGTTTGAGCCTGGAAGAATAAAGGGACGTAATCTGAAGTGTTAGCAAACATCTAACACCACCTGTAGCTCGCTCAGACACCTTCAGCTAAGGGCGATACGAAGACACCGCTGCGTACGCGCTTGTAAGGAATGAGAGCCCTTCACTCACCGCTGAATTTCTTGAACCTTTCATTTGAACATTCTTCCTAATCAAGTGCTTGAAAAATTGACCAACAGATTTCCAGAAAAATCTGTGTGTTTTTCTTTATCAAATATTTATATATTTCCCAAACTTTCAGTCTCTGATATTTTTGTTTTTCATGGACTGTTCATAATTTTTTGGATAAATTTTTACTGGCCATTTTGGCTTTGGGCCTTATTTGACAGTAGAACTGCATTACAGTAATTTTTTTGTAAGGGTATTGTCTTCTCTGTTTGTAATGTAATTCACTAGTTTTGTGAGTCATTTTTATTCTAATGCTTAAAATAAGGGAAAAGATTTCTGGACCAAATTACAAAATCTTCCACGTCAAGTTCCTGGTCTTGACATAGGCATTTTTTCAGTAACGGCACAGCAGAGAAAACGTAACACCAGGCCTCTGTAGGAGATAACGTCCCGAAGGAACACTAAGCTCAAAGGGAAAAGCAGGTTTGTACTTTAAACTTTCAGTCACAATGCACAGTTCGCACGAGTTTGGGTACCTGCAGCTCTCCTAAGCAGCGAGTCTCTTGGAATAATCACCGGCTCATTCTCTTCTAAATCACTTTCAGACTTGGATTCATCATCTGACCACGGGTTTCGTTTCTTCACTTTTTTTGCACTGGATTTTGTAGATGAGGGCGTTCTTCTTACCCTTGTACCTGCCACAAGTTAAAGAATTTACTACAGTCAGGATAAAAAACACTTTCATCTTTTCTAATTGTTTATGATGTGTACATTTAGCATAAATTTTATCTTTAAAAGTTCTCCCTTAAATGTTGTACTTTTTCTTCTCCTTTCTGAAGAAAAATTAACACGACGAAATGATTTCACACAGAACTGACCTGCTGCTGCCAAAGAAATCTGTTTTATGACTGAAAAACACAAAAGTCTCTAATATGAAGTTTTAGCCCCTCTGCAGTAAAACTTCCAATTTTTTAAAGGTTGCTGGAGTTTTCCAGGAGAAGAACACGCAGTTTTCCGTTAGGGGGTAACAACGCGGTCAGTCAGTTGCAGGGCAAACTCGGGTCAAGCTGGGCTAATTGGCTCTGCCTCAGCACTGGCCAGGGTAGATCCCAGCTGCCTGTGGACAGCTCAGTCCTAACTGTTCTCGGTTAATCTAGGCAGGATGGGTAATTCCTTGAATAATTAAAACAAGATCTTATCTCAGAAGGAGTATTTAAGTAACCACTTTTTATTCCTCTTTTTTTTTTTAACCCTAAAACTTAAACCTTCTCTTTTGTCTTTAGGGTTCTTTTTTGTTGCTGTCCCCCCATTACTGTGTATTTCTCAAACAGTAGTAACAAATTCCTGCTAACAGAGGAAAAAGGAAAGTTAGCACAGACATGGGTTAGTCTACCGAGCCACAACATGCCAAACCTTCTAAAAGTCAGAATTACTGAGTATGTCAATAGGAAAATGTTCTGATTTAATCAAGTTGTACAATCTACACTGTCACTCAGACTGAAGGTCAGTAGCACGTCCTCCGGCGTCAGCGTGCAAACTAGAAGTTCCAGTCTGCACACGGTAAGTCTAGTTATGTAAAAGCAATCCATTTTTCTACTCTCAAAGATTTAACACCCCC
>NW_010264833.1:8547-45080 GCF_000690775.1 Eurypyga helias
GAAATGTAAGATCGACAACCCCCAGAAAAGCAGCTTACGCAACAGAAAGCTCTAGGTACGTCGCCACACTGAACAGCAAAGTACATCCAAGTGTTTCCACACATCTTTTTAGGGATGAAAATCGGATGAAATAGTGATGACTGTGGTGTATTTCCCTTCTCACTATGTGTTAAAACCATATTTACTGCCCAACTAATACACAGAATTCATGTTAACTATGACTGTGTAGGGATCTTACCAGGCTCCTTCTTCTCTCTCTTGGGTTTAGGGGTTTTAGTTGCTGTGGCTGATGTATTCAGTGAGTCATCCCCACCACCCTCAGCTGGCACACCACCAAATTCTTCATCAAATTCCATTTTTATTGCTAGAGAATCAGTTTCACCCTAAAAATATAAAAAAGTTGGGCAAAATAAAATCAATTGAAACTTTATATTTCAAGTTAGAACTGGAATGGTTTTGTAGAAGATAATAAATGCAAGTAAACTAGTATACTGACATTTGTTGAACAGTCTTGGAAGGAAGAAACACGGGATCGTTTAGGTTGGAAAAGACCTTTAAGATCATCAAGTCCAATCGTTAACCCAACACTGCCACGTCCACCACTAAACCATGTCCCTGAGCACCACATCTACACGTCTTTTAAATACCTCCAGGTATTTAAAATTGCATATACTTCTTAAATCCCCCCAGGGATGGTGCCTCTACCACATCCCTGGGCAGCCTGTTCCAATGCTTGACAATTCTTTTGGTGGAGAAATTTTTCCTAATATCCAGTCTAAACCTCCCCTGGCGCAACTTGAGGCCATTTCCTCTTCTTCTATTGCTTGTTACTTGGGAGACGAGAGGACACCAACACCCACCTCGTTAAGAAATCTCAATAAAAGACCTGAATAATAAGTAGCCACAAGAGGCTTGCAAATGTGAAAGAAATCCAGTAGTAACTTCTCTGTGCGTTAGGTCAGAGAAACAGTGTAAGTACAGCATTAATGAGGTCTAGCAGTTTGGATTCATGCTACCAGAGTAGACAATTACAGCAGTTAAATAATAAATAATTTAACTATAGCAATAGTTCTGACTTACCTTTTTCTTTTTCAGCAGTTTCCTACTGGCATCAGCCTTCATGGCAGATGTAATCTGTGGAACTATTCTTCTGCCAAACGGAGACGGCATGGTCTCTTCCAACTGAAGTTTCTTCATCTTGGGTTTACCAACCTTCCCTTTTATTGGTTTGCCAACCATGCCAGCCAAAATATCCTCTCTTTCCTGTGCTTCTACTTTCTAACAAACAAGGGTGAGGATCATGAAAAAACACATTAATTCTTTTTGAATGAGGACAAAGTGGAACATCCATTACCCTGTATAGTTAAAAACTACACTTTTATTCAACATGAAATAAATACAAACTTTTGGACACTGTCAGACTGAAAATCTTTCTTTTATTAAGTTTCTATTTCTCATATATGTGTCTAGGCACTGATGTAACTTTTCAGTCTTTCAAGCATTTAATTTAAGCAGCTAGTTTCTAAAGTAATTTTTAAGGTCTATTTTCCAGTCCTTTCATTTTTTCACAGCATGAACACATAGCTGGAATACACATATCCAAAAAGAACACTTCCAATTGCAGCGCTACCACAAACACATGGAGAAATATACATCTTTCTTACTTTATCGTGTGTCACTTCAAAAGATTACCTCAGCCCTTTTCAGGCGACACTGAAAGCTGAGGGACAGCAAGTTGTCCACCAATAAATATCACTGGATCTTTTCCAGAGTTACTGATGAGGCAAAGTAAGAGCTCCTCGTCCAGTACTTATGGTCTACACGCTTCGTTCCTACCTGTACAGCTTTGCATTTCGCAACACTTAGTTGTCTCACAACCAATTAGATCACACAGAACTCCTAGAATTATTACTATCACCAGTCGCTACTTTGGGTTTTTGTGTCATCTGAAAACAAATTTGCTCCTGGTAAAATTTCTTCTATCATCACTGACTTGAAAAAAAAACATTAAATTGTATAGATCCAAGAAACAATCCCTGAGCAACACAACTAGGAACACAAATACCTAATCTTGATTTTCCACTTACCACTATATTTGGAGGTCTATCTGCTTTTAATCCAAAATGTGTTTTTTATTATTTTTTGCTTTCATTTTAATATATATTTTTAGAAAGATATGTAAAATAAAACATACCTCAAGCTCTTCAACAAAGGCTGCTAAATCTTCTTTCCAGAGATCCGAAGAAGATTTCCTTTTAAGGTCATTTAATTCTCTCTCCTAAAACGTGAAAATAGTATAACAGAATGTAAGTTACTAAGTTACAGCTAAAGTAAACATTCTTGAAACCAAACACTGCAATTAGACACATCAGTAATTACTGTATCATTTCAGAACAAGCCTTCCATGGTATACCAATACCAACCTTTGAATCCCTCTGCTTAATTAACTCTTCTACCTTCTCTTTTGTAAGTGACCACAGAGACATGTTTAAGATGTAGTTAAAATCAGGGCCAGAAATTGAGCCAGAAGCAGAGGAAGCATCATCATTCGGGTTCTGCGGGTCCTCCTCTTCTGCTGCCTGAAGTGAAACATTCACAGTTACAAGTATTAATAATCTTAGCAGCCCTGTGCAGGAACTGTAGCACTGCTCCAAAGTACCATGATAGACCAGTAAGGTGTGTCCTCATGGATTCAACGACATGAACCTTTTTCTGGGCCCTTCCAAAAGGCCATGTTCATGTGACCGTCTACAGTTGGATTATTTAATCATTTGATTTAAGAGAACAAATCTGAACTTGATACTGGCTACAAGCCTTGTATGCTATTGGCTACAGATGTGGGTACAGTCCTAGCTAATTCACAGGGTTGAGACCTTTGCCCTTGGGATATTCACGTATCTCTGTCTCTGGAGAAATGAGCACAGTCTTTTGGGTAAAAACTGCTATTAAAGCCCTGAATGTGCACACTGTGGTCTGGAAACAGACCAAAGTATCTCAAAATAGTTTTGTTATAAAATACAACACATTGCATGGAGTTAAAATACAGCAAGAAAACAAAAAAAAAAAGCTGAGCAAATCAAATGAGAAATGAGAACAAATAGTCAAAGCAATGGCATTGGCAAAGGGTGGCTGATAAAAAATTTGAAGTTGCTTTTGAAAGTAGTTTCATCTTCCCATAGTAGAACATGAAATTATACTTGCCCCATGTCTCTTTGGGTACAATAAAAATAACTTGGGTTTTAAAAAAGCAGAAATAAATATAGGTAGAGGTCAAATTTATTAAAGTAAGTTCACAAGCCATAGCTTTATAATATCCATGTTTCATTACAGAAAACGTTTATATATAAATAATTCCATTTTGTAATCATATGACAAAGAAATACTATAGGGAAAATCAGTTACATGTATGAGGTAACGGATGCAGCATTCTGTGTGTCAGCGAGTCAGAAATCAAGTTGCCAGTTTAGATATGTGTACATTAAGAAATTCATTGCTGTTCAGTCTCATTTTCAAACCTGTATTTAGCTACTTTTCTTCTAAGAATTATCCATATATGATATCTATATCATGTGACAATGCTTTTATACAAGTTTAACGTATTATTAAAAATGGACGCTCGTGAATAATCTTTTTGAAGTCTCGTGTGTGTTACAAATTAAGTTAGACTACTAGAAAACAAAAATCTGAACAAATGAATATCATTTATAGTGTTAACAGCATCAAATATAGCCAGAGATTGCAGAGTATTACCTTTTCCTGTGCTTCTTTCCAGGCTTTTACTGGATCAGATTCATAACCTCTCTGGACCAACATCTGAATCAAATCTCTTTTTGATCTGTTTTCTACAAGACATACACACATAACCAGTGAAAAAATAATAGGAAAACACATCTGTCCCATGAAAATAAATATCGTAAATGCATTACATTCTACTATGTTTAAACGCCTTGCAGATTTTCCCCCATTGTTACCAATTCTGACTTAGTTTTAGAGAGTATTTACTCACCTATGGTAATTTTTCCTTGTATCTTCTCGAGAACAAAACGAGCTTGATTGTTAAGCTTGGTAGATTCTGCACCCAACATTCCCACAAGCCATTCCTTGCGTAAACTATAATAATGTAACCGCAAATCAAAGAACTCCTTCAAAATGTCTTGCACAGTTTCATACTTCTTTAAACATCCCATATGATCAAATAGCACCTATAAAATACATAATATACTGCTTGAGAGAGACTGCATAACTCCAACTTTGTTAGCTTTGTGTACGAGCTTCTATTGCACATACACATGCACCTCACAAAAAGTGGTGTTTTGAAGACTATGAAACTTAGTATGGAACTACACAGCACATAGATGGAGAGATTTTGGTTTTATTCACAAGTAGATTTAAGATGAGATTTATGGTAATACATTCAAACAGGAAGATGGCTAGAGAGAGAAATATGCCTGAATTCAGCTGAATGACCAATTTCATCTAAATATTAACACACAAGTTCAGCAGCACCTAATGATTCACAACTATTTTCCCTAACAGCTGAAAAGCATCTTTAATAATCTTTCAGTTCAGCTGTGAAATCTGACACTTTCCAGCTGTGAAAACTGCCATCCTTCAAGTGTAAGCCCAAACAAAGAAATAAATCATTTTTACGTCACAGAAGGAATCAGTCCTGCCTGACTTCTGACATCTCCAGTTCAGACATCTATAGATGAACTGGTCACCCTAGGTGCCCTCTATAGTCAACTGAAAGAAATAAGCCCCTCTAGGGGGCAATTCATCTGCCTAAAGTATCTGTTTGGGAGTTGGGTGAAGAATGACTAGCTCACTTCAAAAGATGCTTAAAGATCTAGGGCAGAGTAATTCCTACACATACACAGAAAGCAGCCCTTACTATTTATTTCAGTAGGCAGAAAACGCAATCTGCCTGCTCGTGTCATCTGCTAAACATTAACTTGAAGACAGACTCACAGTAGTTCATATGGTTGCTTATACCTGTGAGAAACAGTATCACCTTGATTTGGCATATTCACTTCACAAGCACAATCTACAAAATGGATTAAGCAAGGCCTTTTTCCTCTTCCAGTTCTTTGGTCTTTAATTTATTTTTAACCTATTTGCATCTAGCTTTTAATTTATGCACTAATAGCAGCAATAGCAGTTGTATTTTTGCTTTGTGATAAAAGCTGAAAGTAATGTCTGCCATGAAAAACCCTACTCTCTTTTCAGTTTCTATGAAGACAGGTTGTTGGAAATACTACGGCAGAAATCCTCTTACAATTCAAATCCCTCTCATAATAAACAGGCGTGTTTGTTTACTTACATTCTTACTCCCATCTTACTACAAGCAAATAAATCATACGAGTAACATCACCATTCATGTCTTGTTTAAGGATAACATTTTAAGGATAGCAGTTGAACAGTTTAAGGATAGTGTTTTCTATACCTTGAGACCTAAAACGTGATTTATGTTTGTGGAAACACTGGATCATTTAACTCCTATTAGAGGAGTAATAGTCATGCATAAAGTGCCATTTTGAAAACGTAACTTGTCTCAAGTTTAAAACTCAAATCTAATTATAATATGGCAGAAAGTTACCTGTATGATCTACTTCACATTCACCATTTTTGGTTAGCTGCACAGGAAATTTTCAGTTACAGGAAACTAGCCATCCTGAGCCTGTCTAAATTAGTTTGAAAGATTCATCAGGACTAAAATGGATTTGCTGATCCATACTGACTTAATATTTGTCACCACTACAATTTCTCTCCTCAAGCAATTTCAAACACACAGCGTACTGTTAAATACCAAGGACCAAAGCATGCTATAACAACATGAGAGTTTACAACAAGCAACCGTAAGGATTCTGATAGCCAAACATTAAGAAGTTACCATAGAATTACAAGTAAGACTTGTTTGAAGCTTAAAGACTTTGTGCAATCCAGCAGCTTCTGCCTGTGCAAGTTTCTCTTCTGTCATCTTCACAACAAATTTCACAGTTGTATCCGTGTGGTATTCCTTATAGTCAGAAATTAATGCTGGTGTTTTTTCAGTCCCGTTCAGCATAGGTTCTAGAACCTGTTCTTTGTACACCTATTAAAAATAAGGTAGCAAAAAGCAGAAACACTTCTTAAAATCCCTAATACCTAAAACCATCTGAACAGAAGATTTCAAAGCTTTTCATATCACATCTGATACCAATTATAATTTACAGAACCAGTGTAACCTGCAAAATGCAGGCCAAGACTAGGCTCTAACCTAAGAGGCATCTTACAAGGACAAAAATGTCTAATCAAAAGAAAAAGAGGATTAAATATTGATTAAACATTAACTCAGCAGGAGAAGCAGGTATTCTTTGTAGTAAGGACAGCAGATGGCACATGCAGAAAACCATCTTCTACAAAGGCACATAAAAGAATGAAACCATGTTCCCTCCCATGTAAGCATAATCATCAGAAATTGTGTTTAAACTTCATCCAGATGTAGGATTAAATAATTTAATATGGAATTTTTCATTGTTTCTGTTTTGTATGTAAATCTATTTCACCATTACTTACCTGGGTCCATGTCCTCACAGGAAGCTCTGTAATTTCTACGGTGTTCCTGTCCACCACAAATATTTCACCACTGACTACATACTGGTTTTGACCAAGTTCCTGAATGGTTCCTTTGAAGTTTTTGTAGTTTGGAAGCTGAAATTGAAAAAAACCCAGCAAAGTGGTAATAATCTTGATATAATAAGATGTGAGAGAAATGTTTGTTTCCCATACACGGTTCAGCTATCACTTCATACTGCACTAATCCATCGACCTGCCGCTCGTGCCTGTGAAAACCTTAAGCCATAGAAAAAATACTACAGAAACAACAGAAAACACACATGCAAGTGACAGGAACAAATATCTTAACGTGTACAGAGTAGATGTACCATTAAGAAGATGCACGCAGTGAGGTGGTTGGGTTTTTGTTCGTTTTGTTTGTGGGTTTGGGTTTTTTTTTCTTTCTTTTTTCTTTTTTAAAGAAAACTGCCAAGCACAGATAAGGCATGAGAGAAAACAAAACCCCAGTCTCACAATAACTTCACAGAAGTGTGGTCCTACCTCCCCTAACCATTTTTTCATTCTTGTCCTGTTTGGCAAAGATAGTGGAACCCATCCAGTTTAAAACGTAACTAAGAGGGTGGGGAATTTAACTGAATTGATTCCCTTATCCAGCTGACCATGCAGCCACAAACACGCACCAGCATACAGAAAGGAGCTAGATGGAGGCAGAACTGCCTCTTTCAACCACAGTGAAGCTTCAGTTGACTGTGAGACTACGCAGAAGGCCTAGGAACCCTAAAGGAAGGGCAATTGATTGCATTAATTAAAAAAAAAAAATCTATTCATTGTTCCCATGAATTTGCAAAGGAAATTCACTATGTCATGAAAACTGATACTGCACATTCAGTGAGCTGTGATCTACGTAGAGAAGAAAAGATGTTTCTGCTACTATGACTTGGTAAACACAGCAAAGTAGCAATATCCATCAGCTGTAATGTAAAGGTTACATTATCTGTATCTCATCTGCTGGTTACAGATATTCTGGGTGCACCCAGGTATTCTCCCTGTTCACATCTTTTCAAGTATATACCAGTTCCGAGACTTGTTATGAAATCTTAAATAAAGGAACAGAAGCTGATGATGAGCAGTGACAGTGTCTTCTCCTATGCTTGCAGATACATAAAAAAGAGTACAATTCAGACAAGACAGAGGAAATGTTAAGTTTAGCTGAAGTTAATATTAGTACCTCAAACAGGAAGGTACAACTTTTTACTCTACTGCCATGTCCTAACTATCCTGTAAAACTTGCAACTGTGAAGGCTTAACGTCAGCAGACTGAAGAAAAAGTCCTCTGAAATAATTGGAAAAATACAAATTGCAATGTTTTTCCTGCAAGGTGAACTTCCCCAGCCTCATGCCAACAGTGAAGTAAAGCTCCTACACAAAATTACTGGGACAATCCAACTCAGATGTTCCAATAATCAGGCATTTTAGAGTGACAGGAGTTCATTTTATAAGTACATAATAAGCTTTGTTTAGCAAACATAAAATACCAGTATATACTATTATTTTTACCATTGGGTGGGGATCTAAGCCATCCAGCATCCGTCTGACATTGTTTACAATCTCTCTCGTATCGTAGTTTGGAAGCTTGCAAGCCCATCCAGTACCAATTCCTTCAGCTCCATTTACTAAAACCATAGGAATGATGGGAATATACCATTCAGGCTCTACGCGTTGGTTGTCATCATAAAGGAATTTAAGCAAGTTGTCATCCACAGATGGAAAAAGCAGCCTTGCTAAAGGGCTTTAAAAAGGAAAAAGAAGAAAACTGTTTAACTGGAGTCCAGTAAGTAAAGTACATAATGCTTTAACAGTCCATGGGTCCAGATATGATCTATTTGTAGAGTTTTCTCATGTCTTCCTTTCTCTTTGCCATTCTGAAGCTGCAAATAAAATGTATATACCTTCCCAATCCCAAATTCTTCCCAATGGAATCACAGAATGGTAGTGGTTGAAAGGGACGAGTTTGTGCCCGTTGCCCCGTCTTGTCGCTGGGCTCCACTGAAAAGACTCTGGCCCCATCCTCTTGATACCCGCCCTTTAGATATTTATAAGCATTGATGAGATGCCCTCTCAGTCTTCTACAGGCTGGACAGATCCATCTCTCTCAGACTTCCCTCATAAAGGAGATGTTCTGTTCCTCTAGTCATCTTCATAGCCTCCTCTCGACTCTCCAGTAGCTCCCTGTCTTTCTCGAACTGGGGAGCCCAGAACTGGACACAGTACTCTGGATGTGGCCTCCCCAGGGCACAGTAGAGGCGGAGGATAACCTCTCTCGACCTGCTGGCCACCCTCTATTTAATGCCTCCCCCAGACACCCCTGGCCTTCTTGGCCACAGGGCATGTTGCTGGCTCATGGTCAACTGATTGTCCCCCAGGACCCCCAGGTCCCTCTCTGCGGAGCTACTTTCCAGCAGGTCAACCCCCAGCCTGTAACGGGTGCAGGGGGTTATTCCTCCCCAGGTGCAGGACCCTAGACTTGCCCTTGTTGAACCTCATTATGTTCCTCTCCGCCCAACTCTCCAGCCTCTCCAGGTCTCACTGTATGGTGGCGCCACACTTAGCACATCACTAAAGCAGGTCTTCTGCTCAACATGCTGAGGGCACACTCTGTCCCCTCATCCAGGTCATTGATGAATATGTTGAACACCACTAGTCACAGGCCTCCAACTAGACTCTGTGCCCCTGATCACCACTCTCTGAGCTCTGCCCTTCAGCCAATTCTCAATCCACCTCACTGTCTGCCCACCTAACCCCCGCTTCCTAAGCTTCCCTGTGAGGGTGTTACGAGAGACAGTGTTAAAAGCCATGCTGCAGCTGAGGCAGGCAACATCCACTCCTCTCAGCTCACCCACCCAGCAAGTCATGCCATCATAGAAGGCTATCAGATTGGTCAAGCATCAATTCCCCTTGGTGAATCCATGTTTACTACTCCTGATACACTTCCCTTCCCCTACATGCTTAGAGATGACATCCAGGACAAGCTGTTCCATCACCTTTTCCAGGGACGGAGGTGAGGCTGAATGGCCTGTAGTTTGGAAGTTTGGGTCCTCCTTCTTACCCTATTTGAAGACTGGAGTGACATGAGCTTTCCTCCAGTCCTCAGGCACCCCTCCTGTTCTCCATGACCTTTCGAAGATGACGGACAGCAGCTTCACCATCACATCTGCCAGCTCCCTCAGCACTCGTGGGTGCATCCCATCAGGGCCCATGGTTTTGTGGGTGTCAAATTTGCCTAAATGATCTCTAACCTGGTTCTCCTCGACCAAGGGAGGGTGTTCCTTTCTCCAGGTTCTCTCTCTCTCACCTCCAGGGTCTGGGATTCCTGAGGGCTATCCTTGGCAGTAAAGACTGAAGCAAAGAAGTCATTCAGCAACTTTGTCTTCTCTGCATTCTCCATCACCAGGGCACCTAACTCATTCAGCAGCAGGCCCACATTTTCCCTAGTCTTCCTTTTGCTACTGATGCACTTGAAAAGTCCTTCTTATTGTCCTTGACATCCCTTCCTGGGCTTAATTCCAAGTGGGCCTTAGCCTTCCTCATTTCCTGCATACTCGGGCAACATTCCTATATTCATCCCAAGTGGTCAGTCCCTTTTTCAACAGTCTGTAAACTTCCTTCTTCCATTTAAGTTTTTCTAGGAGGTCCTTTCTCATCCATGCAGGTCTCCTGCCTCCTCTGCCTGATTTCTTACTCATACAGATGCATCTAGGGCTCAGAGGAAGTAGTGTTTGAATATTAACCAGCTCTCTTGCACCCCCCTTCCTTCTAGAGCTTTAGCCCATGGGATTCCACCACGTAAGTCTTTGAAGAGGCCAAAGTCAGCCCTCCTGAAGTTCAGGGCTATAATTCCACTTTTTGCCCTGCTGCTTCCATGCAGAATTCTGAACTCCCACCACCTCATGGTCACTTCAGCCAAAGCTACCCATAATTTGGTTGTCAGCATACGGTCCAGCAGTGCACCTCTCCTCATTGGTTCCTCCATCACTTGTGTCAAAAAACTATCATCAATGCTCTGCAGAAACCTGCTGGACCATGCATGCCTGGCTGTGCTGCCTTTCCAGCAAATATCAGGGTGGTTAAAGTCCTCCATGAGAACCATGGCCTGCGATCACGAGGCTACATCCAGCTGTCTGTAGAAGGTCTCATCAACTTCCTCTTCCTGATCAGGTGGCCTGCAATAAACACCCACAACAGTGTCTCCCATATTCGCCTGCCCCTTAATTCTTACCCATAAGCCCTCAACTCGTTCTTCATCCACCCCTCAGCAGAGCGCAATACATTCCAGTTGCTCTCTCACATAAAGACCAACTCCACCACCTTACCCCGCTGGCCTCTTTCCTAAAAAGTACGTAGCCATCCATGACAGCATTCCAATCGTGCAAGCTATCCCACCATGTCTCTGTAATTGCAATGAGATCATGGCCCTGCAACCACACACAGACCTCTAGTTCTTCCTGCTTTTTCTCCATTAACATTATAAACATTCCTCCAAGAACATTAAAAATAAAACCTTCTATCAACCTGTGCGCTTGTTACTATGAACATTAGGTACCATGCCTCTGAGCTAGCACCCTTGAGGCAGTTGGCCTTTCAGATCTCATCGTGGGAGTCAGCTAAGGAACACTTGTCGCTGCTGTGGTTAGCCTGGCTCATTCCCCAGTTGGATACAATAGCATTAGCATTGACATGGACACCGCGCCCTGAGTGCTTCAGTTTAAAGCCCACTTGACTAAGCTGGCCAGCCTGCTGCCAAAGATTCCCTTGCCTCTTCTAGTCAGGTGGATCCCATCCCTCTCTCATAGGCCGTACTCATCAAAGAGTGTCCCATTGTCATAAAAGCCAAAACCCTCACGATGGCACCAGACACGTAGCCAGGAGCTGATATGCCTTATCTGTCCATTTCTGGCTGTTCCCTTTCCTCTAACTAGTAAAATGAAGGAAAAGATAACTTGGGCCCAAATTTTTTTTCACTTGCACCTCCAGGGCTTTATAGTCTCCCTGATTCTGCCCAGCTTCCAACTTGCGGTGTCATTCATGCTCACATGAAAGGGTAAGAGTGGAACAGTGTGTTGTTTCCTTCACAATAACACACGTACACATTACACTGGTAATTGATGATATTTAGCATCTACAAAAATATTCTTTCAAGCATCCAGAACACACAGTTCACCCAGTAATAAAGCAACACACCATGCAAATACTTGACAAACTAAATTGCTTAACTGTAGGCCTAGCAGTCTCTGAAAATACTACAGAGTTTTTACTGGTGACTCCTTTTGCTCCCCTACAACATTGTCTTGGGTGAATACAATTTCCAGCACCCCATGAAAAAATGAAAAGGTACAAAATTAGGTTGCTACAGAAAAACATATATGAGAAAGGGAGTAAGACCCGATACTTACGTATAAAGCTTACAGTTAGAGAAAAAGAAGAAACTACAAGGATTTTTAGGCAAAACATCACACTGAAATGATGAAATTAAAGAAGCAACATAACATATAAAATACTCTAACTGGCACTGAGGAACACAGTCTAACGCTCTGCATGCCAAAATGAATTTCAAGGTCTTGGCTGTGAGAAATCAGAATCATTAAATTAGGGCTTCATTATTAATTATGTATGTGTAATTTAACTTGACATGAAGAAACTCATCCAATAGGACAAGAATCCACCTCAACTTTCAAGTCTGTACTGATTTGCAGGACTTCACCAGGAAGTACAATATGCTTTCTATTGTGAAACTAAACAGATTTCACACTGAACAGAGAAACTGAAAGCTACTTCAGCAAGAAATCACAATTTAAGATCAGTAACTAATCTGAGTGATCTACCTTTTCAGTCTTCAGCTTTATAATTCCAAGTTTAACTCCTTAAAGGCTTCAATTCCTACAGGACCACTATGCATGGAAAATCATGCAAAAAATCCATGTGCAAAACCACACAGATGCAGAGTAGAATTTGAGCTTTTATCAAAATACTCCAATCCTCCCCCATTTCTCTCCCACAAAAATAAAATAGTAGTGTTGTGAAAGGATGTTTGATAACAAGGCTTTTTAAAAGCATGCATTTAGCTTTACGTGTGTTTACCTTAACATGGTGAAAATATAACGAGGGCTGGCAGCATCCTTTCCACCATGAAGTCTGGTACCAAACTGACCAATAGGTTGTAGCAGATTAACGTTGTTGCTGCCAACAAAGTTCTGAGCCAAGTTGACAATAGTCATCATTAATGCTTGCTGCAAGAAAACATATATTGATAGTAGTAAGTATAAAAAGAGATAGTCTTTCCTAATCAGTCAATAAAATATATTTTTAATGCCCCAAGACTGTGTGACTAACATGAATTCAATTTTAAAAAAGTAGTCTCCCTGAGAATGGAATGTCGTAAACCTATGATGAGAGCTGCTGGCAAAACATAATGCTTCCTCTTCCCCAGCCATTACCTCCCTGATTTAAGTGTCCTTACATTCTATGCCTACCAAAACCCCTGGGCTTCTCCGTTTTTTCTGAAGCAGTTCTCTGGAGGAATGAAAGGGGCACAAACTGACTGCACTTACTACTGGCCAAACTACCACTCAGTGTTTTTAAAGGGAGAGAAGGGATGGAGAGAAACTTTAACATGGCAACTCTTGCTAATGTTTCAGATAAATATATATGCAAAACAGGAGATAGAAACAGTCTTTGTTCCAACACTGTATCAACTTTCCAAAGAACAGTATCATTTCTTTTCACCTTAAAAGACTACATTTCCTCTTTTAAGACAGAAGTTGTCCTACTACATGGTTCCTATATCCATCTGGTTTGAGAATCTAGAAGTTACCCAAGCAATTAGTATCTACTATCTTGCCACAATCCACAAACTGTTTGGGATACCACTGTGCATAAAGACTTGGAAAGAATGGAAATATGCTGTCTAATAAGCTACATACTGTTTGGTTCATTTTCTTTAAAAGTCAATCTGTGATTAGCAGACTTATAGTCAACAGAGGTTTGCAATTTCAATACAGTAAACATTCACCTAATGTTTTCTATAGCCTAAAAATCCTCACACAACTGTACCATCCTTCATACTCACCTCCCCATGGTGATAAGCTGACATTTCAGCAACAGAACCAGCCAGCTGAGCAACCTTTACTTCACGCTTATCATTTCTCTTAAAGCAAGTGAATAAAACCTTGCGCTGCCCCGGTTTTAAACCTATTAAGAAGAATATACCGTTTTCAACTCATATACAAACATATGTTTTTATGTAATAAACTTGGTTTGCCTTATTATAATTTCTAATATCTTAAAAAAAGTCTAAACATTAAATGAAAAAAAATCACTGTAGTATTAACAAAATAAAAAAATCAGTATCTTTTAATATTAAAACAAGTATTTTACTGAACTGAAAGTTACCAGGAAAGTGGAAACGTAACCCTTTCAGGCAATCATTACTACGCAGCACACCATACATCATTCTTATAAACAGCCAACTTTACCCTAAATGTACAGCTTCCACTAGTTGACAGTTGTTTCCTTCCAGTCTACTCATCAAAATCTTTTTTCCCGAGAATATTGACACAAATTCAGCAGTGACAACTTTAAATGTAGCTTACAGGTATTTTAAAGCACTCTGAAAATTCACTTTTGGTGTGCAATTCTCAAATACTCATTAAAATTCAACAAAAAGATATTTGGCTCCCTTTTAGATCTTTTCAAGTTTTAAGAAAGAAGCCAGTCTCTTCGATCTTCTGATTTACTCTTATGGTTTAGGAAAACTTTAAGTACAACTGTGTAGAAAGGATTGCATCGTTTTTTGTGCATGCCACCTAGAACTGATAACCAGTTCTTGATCATCCTTATTGATCTACTCAGTGTTTTAATTCACATACGTTTCTGAAGTGCACTAAAATATTGCTATGGGTTATGTTACCATTACTAACCTGGGTCAAACATAAGAGCAAAAACTGAACAAAAAGATACCAACTCCAATCTCCATTTCACTGAAAAATGTAACATCCCATTTTCTTTTACCATGGGCCTGCACTGTGGTTTTCTACCAAAGATCTACTGCATGTAACAGACTTAGGGAATTTCCTTACATAGGAGAATCAGCAAGAAGTAGGAGCAGTAACTAGTAACTGTGAAGACACAGCAAAAATTCTTCCTCTTCATTTTTTCTGACATTTGTCACCAGGCTAGCCTGTTGTGTATCACCTGATGATACCAAAGAACAAAACCCACTGCTGAACAGTTCACATATCCATGCCCAGAATGCAGAATTACAGCCAAAGGTGGCAGAAACACTCACAGTAATTATATATACAGTAAGTAAAATAGTATATGTATAAAGCTGCACATACTATGTATGTATAGTGCATGCTCTATAGGTATAGTGTTCTACATAATATGGGTAGCACTGATAGCAATTCTATATAGTATGTATAGCATTACACATACATTATATTAGACACACACAAATACATAAATAAATGTCTTCCCTTCTCATTTTCTTACACTTCTGTAGACACAATCTTGGAGAACTTCAAATGAACAGCTACCTACTACAAGTTCATTCTTTACGCTCCAGCAAAATCACTCTGCTGTTTCTGAGAAAGCAGTCAGGGTACAGCGTGTTACAGCAAACAATGACCTCTGGTAACATGCAGCTCTAAATGGACCTTCCTCCACAGCCGTAAACTATGAAGTGCTTGCATAGAGACTACAGGTTAATGCACGTACCCAGCTATGGCCGGGAGTAAGTCTGGAGAAGCTGAAACAGAGACTGACATTCTTTGATTCGCTAGAGATGTACCTGTTTACCTAGCCCAGCCTCACTCTGCAGCAGTGCTGGAGATCCATCCTACCAGGGAGCTACGACCCCATCCACCTGTGAACTATCCCACTTTCTCACCCAAAATATAAAAAGCTCTTGCTGCATGCATATTCTGATATGGGTCAAGAAGGCTGACCACCTCCACTATTAAAAATGCACTGGAAAGTGGAGATAAGTACACTTTTTCCCCTCTATGAAACCTCAAGGCCTTTTTTCTGTATCTTAGTAAACATATGCATACTGACAATAATATAGGCAGAAATTCCTGCTCATGCTGTCTGCAGACACAAATGAACCTGTAGTGCAGCAAGCTGCTGCTGCTTTAAATGTTCATGTTATTGCAAAGGGAGAGTTACCAAACCTGACTGACATAACCCTAGCAAGATTACAGGAAAAATCAGTAACCACTAAAACACTGCCTGTGGTATAAGACTGAAGGGAAAAAACATTTGCATCTTCATCTGCACTCAGCTGCTGACTTGAATTTTAATTATTGTAAGCACTTAAAAGACTTGTTTTCTCTGACGGTTTGACTAGAAACAAAGCACTTATATGATCTGGGAATAGGCTGCACAGCAACAGCTTCAACTTCCTCACAGAAGAAACATGGCAATTCCTTAGCATATGAATGATAGCAATCAAAATATAAAATTTATTATATTTCCTACTTCATGCATTGGTTTCCAATAAAAATCATGGGCTTAAAAAATCAAGAATAAAGAGGAATGTTCCAACAAATCATAATGAATTATCAGCTTACCATCAACAAGGGAAGGGATAGATCTCTCGTTGTCTGAATTTGAGAAAAGGATCAACTCCTTGTTGATGAAGTCATTGTAAGTCAAATGTTTTGTTGCTGTACCATATAAAAATTGCTGAAAAAAACCCCACATACGTTATTCGTTCAATACAAAAACTACATTACATTTAAATCTCAGCCACTGGATTTATTACTATTATTTAGGACTCACCTCGGGAAGGCCATGTAGCCGTCGTTGTCGCCTGTCCTCCATGAAGTTTGTTAACCATTCTTTTCGGTCATCAATCTTCTTCTTACTGAAGGCCTGAAAAGATTCCAAGTACACTAAATTATCAGCATATACACGTTTGTAAAAGTATGTTCCTTGCACTATCTGATCAAAGTATACAACAATACTGATATGGACAAGATAACCCCACTTACGTTTAAGCAGCAGTACAAGCGCACGACCTTTCAGACACTGTTGCAAAAAGTTTTTCAAACTGAGAGGTCTCTCACCAATCATTTAAATTTATATTACAATATCTATACACTTTTAGACAAATCTTATCATCCTTATTCCTCTCTTCACATCAGAGTTGTCCTTTGACGCACAAGTTTAAAGGCATTAGGATTTTTCCCTAAATAGTTTTAAGGTTGGGTTTATCATTTATACTGAACTGTAACTAGTTGTCATCAAGACAATTAACTGAAGGGATTAGAAAAAATACCCCACTCTTCTCGTCCTCTCCATGCCCTGTTTGCTCTGTCAGACACAGAATGCCAATAATCTGGCCGTTCTTGAGTGGTTGGCCCTAGTCCTCTTAAGTGGCAACTTGACAAAATTGACACTGCCTGAAAAGCCTAAGCCAGAATTTAGGCCAGCTGACCAGGGCCTTAGTCTTCATGATGACAAGGCATCACTTCAAAGGAACCACTTATCACTACAAAAGAATGTTCTGAAAGATGTTGTCCAGTTACAGAAACAGACTTCCCCTACAGTGAGTTTCTTCTCTGGAAGACTAAGGCTAAGAAAATACATAAAAACTGAGTATGTGGTTTAAACAGAATTTTGACTACTTTGGGAAATTTTTTGTGAGTTGTTGAAGTATTGCCTGTTTTTTCCTCAGGGAATAACATAGACACTGCCATGTCCCTACTTCAACCACTCTCCTGCATAAGATGACAGTCAGCAGTGCTATCTTTTTTAAAGGACTCTATCTGGAGCGCTCTAATGGACCTCAATGAGTAGTTTAATTTCCTTTGAGACCATGGTATTACATAATAAAGAGTAAACCTTAGTAACTTACTCTCTGAAAAAGGGACTAAGTGATAACACCCTGTTTTGCATCAGATTGACATCCTTTGTGAGCAAAGCTCAACAATTCACAATGTCAGACATCTGAAGGCTTAAGATCAGGTTTTTGTAAAAACATGACTAGATTCTTACCATTTCCCTCTGGCTGTTTTCAGCGTGTCTATACCTTTCCTAGACCACTGAACTGACAAATGACCAAGAGCTGGATCAGCATAAAAATTATTTTAATAGAATAAAATTAGAGTTAGTAGAATTAAAAGTTTGTATAGAAATTATTCTGGAACAGAATAAAAAGGTTTTTTTCTTTCTCTACTTGAAACGGCTAATCTGAGACTTAACTTGCTAGAAAAAGAGATCTTCAGAATGCTGAATAATTTGCTATGTGAAATAATTTTTGTTTTCCTCGATTATAACTATCATGAGGCCTGGTATGGCCTATAATCTTATACCACCTATGCCCAGCCAGAGGTAAACCTGGGGCTGGGATTATAGCTATCAGCAGAGAACGTGTGGGCAGGAATTTAAGTAAAGCTTCTGCTAACAGCTTCAGTACTAGTCATTAGTTGTTCCCGGCGTAACAGAAACGACCAGCTTAATCCCGAATTGACAGAATACCATTTCAGACAACAGCAAGGATCAGCCGTAGCAGGTTATATGGTCTCAGATATCAGCCTGTGTATGGAGGTCCATTTGCAGAAACAGAGCTCAGAATTTTAATCAGGGAGGTTCAGAGTCTCCCCACCAACTGCTATAACGTATATGCAAATATACATGCTCCTTTTCTCTCTCTCTTGGAGATAGAGATAAAAAGCTCTTGTTTCCAAGCTCTCCTGGAAACAAAAGTCATTTTCTGAACACAACTTTCTACATATCTGAATCTGCAATCTTTTAGAACACATGCATGAATACAGGTATGGCACACTGATCTTTAATGAACAAACAATACCTCTTGGATCTTATTTGCTCAGAAATAAAATTCAGATCCCTAAGCAGATGTGAAACGTCATTTGTTTGGGCTCTATTGCCTTACACAGAATACTCTGTCATGTGTTCTGCCTTTTAAAGCAAGTCTGAATGTAATGTTTCTTGATACGCACGCCACACAGAATTGATCAAAGCCACTAAGCAGAAGGCAGAGCTGATTCTGTAGTATGGATAAAGCTCTTATTCCAAAATCTAAAATCTTTTCCAAAAAGCTTCTTTCTCTCCCAGAAGCGTTTTATTGAGTTACCCAAAACCAACCCCAAACCCAAAACCAAACAAAACACCCACACCCCAACAAAAACCAAACCACCCAAAAACCACCACCACAAGCCAAAACCAACCCAAAAGCAAAACCTGTTAGGACTTCCCCATGAGCCATTTTCAGTAAACAATGGAAACTAAAACATATCACATAGAAGCACTTTTACAAGTTCTTACCAGTGTAATGGCAGCATCATCTTCAGGACCAGCATATCGAAATAAGATCCGATGTCTTTCCATGTCAGCAAAATATTCTTTTGCTTCTTTAGCAGTACTGGTACCCAAACCTGTACAATAAAAAGAAAATTCAAAATTCGAGTTTTATTGTTTTGCCCTTTTATTTTAGAGGGAATATCATAAAATCATTACAGAAGTTACTATCATGAAAACAGCTACAAATAAAACTTCATAGCACCTACTTATTATGCATTTTTAGATCCATAAGGTTCACTTATGTTTTTAAACAAACCTTTGTAGTATTTTATCTTCCATGCTTTATGATTCTCCATATGTTTCTTCCACTCATCAAATTCAGGAATACTGTAGAATGAAAGTTCTTGCTTATTTTTGCTTGCCTTAAAAACAAAACAAAAACCTCATTAACTTTTCTGTTGCACTGTATATAATAAATAAAATCTCATTAACAGAACCCATACCTTTACAATAGGAGTGATGAATTCCTCAAGAAAACCGTGTTTCAACAGTGATGGCCAATTGTGATGAATAAAATTGATCAACAAGCCTTTTATGTGAGATCCATCCTGATCCTGTATCAGAACATGAAAACATGGGGCTATCATACAAAATCTGAGATCTCCCAAACCCCCCAAAACCCCATTCACTGGCCTGGATACATTCAAACAGTGTCTGATGACAGAAAACACAGAGGGGAATGGTTAGTTTAACTGGGATTCCAGACTGGACCTGGGTATAAAATAGCCACCTGTGAATGGCACTACCCCTGAGCTAGTATGAAGCTCTTCCAAACCAAGTGCACAGTGGCAACTCAAAGGTTTCTTTGCCTGTGGCATGCTTTCTCGGAGAGCTAGACAGTGCTCTCGGACACCAGGGAGCTGAATCTTTGTAGAAATTCAAGCCTGTCCCACAATTCTCCTTGGTGTTAAGATACTTGATAGTTCCACATCTCTGGGATGATGTAACAAAGCTTCACAAATACCCAAAGTATAGGATTCCTAAGCTTCTAAAATCTGAACAATAGACACACAGTTCATGCAAGTATCCAAAAATAATCGCCTGTGTTCTTGTCTCTCCCAGCCTTTCTAGCATTACTACCACCTAAGTGTTTCATTTTGTACTAATTTTCAACATGTTTTTATCAAAAGCATTCTTGTTTGTACATATTTTTATTATGACTGTGGCGTCTCTGCTACTGTGCAGCAAAGTTCAGTTGTTCATTTGGAGTAACCAAAACAACACACAGATAAATTATCCCCATAAAGAAACCTTGCACATTAGGGATTTCCCTCTGAATACATCCATATTGTCATAACACAGAGCCAGGTTACAATGCACAAAAATGTAACCCGCCAAATTGCAGCAAAACACATTTTAAGAAGTTTTTTATATTAAAACCTGTGAATTTCAGACAAACCTGATCTGTCATGATCATAATTTTTCCATATCTCAAACTTTTCAGAGATTCTGGATCTTCATAGCTTTTCTTGTACTGCAGCCCCACTATTTTGATGATGTTGTTGATTTCTGCATTTTCCATAATCTGGATAAAAAAAGTTGTATTTTGCAGTCAGCGTAAGAAGCAGAAATATCCCGCTCTTTTTCAGGAGGGCTTTATAGCTACTTTTTCATTGTACTCTCCTACATCGACTTCATAACCTTTTTATCCCCAGTCCCTTGCAACCTTCACACTTGCAAATATTTCTTCTGCACGAGCAAATTCTCAAGCCTGCAGCCAGAGCCCTTTCTCCTCCACAGCCAGAGCACTCTGGGTCCAGAATGCAGGGAGAAAAGTGCATGTAACAAAAAGCCATCTCCCTAAGCTGCCTTCTCTTTCCACTGCATCTATGAGCCTCTGCGACACCACTCTTATTACAGATTAAGTACGGAGCGCAGCAGAACTAATGCGATGGGGGAATGCTGCGGCCGCTGCCTCACACTGGGAATCAACCAAATCACATGGCAATGGGGAGAATATAAACTTCTAGGATTTTTAAGTATTCAAGTGAAATGTTAATGAGTCTTAGCAGAATTTCCTTGTGCTTGTGAAGAAATGAACTTTATCATTTCAGTACTGCACTGCTACATTTCATATTTCCAGGCTTATCCCAGGCTTTAAAGTAGCTAGTGCTTTATGAAATCCCAGACCCAAGATTTTCATGGAAAAAAAAAAAAAGAAGATGTAACCCTAGAAATCAAACTAAACAGGAGACATCCGTTTGTCAGCTAACGGGAGATGACACCACTACTTACCTGTTTGTGAGAAGCTTCTCGAACATTGAGAATTTTACCCCTGAGTGGGAATACTCCATATCTGTCTCTACCAATAACACCTAAGCCAGAGACAGCTAAAGATTTGGCAGAGTCTCCTTCTGTTAATATTAATGTGCAGTCCAAGGAATGTTTGCCACCTGCAGTCCAGGAAGAAGTAGAAGCAAGACAAGTTACCAGAAAGCATAACATTACTTATGCTTTGCATAAATGGACTATGGATAAATACATACAAATTCACTCCTGAAGTAAAAATAAAACCCTAAACCCACAGGAATTAAAGCCAGAGCGGTCTCTGGCCAGACAGTATTCTCTCCCAGCTGCACTGGACTACTTCAGTCCAACAACTACTGGCACCTGCTGTTAGAAACCAAAACCAACCTTGTTCCCTCATCTGATTTGGACTGCTTATAAAAGTACAATTCCTGGGATCCTTACAAATATTTTTGTCCTGAAACACAACTACATCAAATAAGATTACCATATTTTGCTGCCAGATTACAGATAACCTCTGTGGGACATGTATGAACAAATGTCCTGAAGCAATCTCACTGAAACTACATCTTCATGCATCAGTTAAACACTTTCTCCAGCTTATGGGGTGGTCTAAAATTCTTTTGAAAAGACTATCTATAACTGTAACTTTTCACGATATGCTTACTTATGTGCACATTCATAGCAAACATTCATATAGCAGAGAGTTGAGTTTTTTTGGACCTAGAAGAAGAGATCATCACTTCTCCCATGCAGAAAGAGCACGTGCAGTCCTACTTCACCTGACCCTGGGAATATCCAACCCCTTCTTTAAGATCCCAGAGACAGAGAGATAGTTCTGCAGTGTCTGTCTGTGTAATCATTACAGAATTTCATTGGCACCAGGACTTCCTTTCCCCCAATGTTAAGAAACATCAAGCTTTCGGTCAGATGCAGAGGGTGGTGAGGCACTGGAACAGGTTGCCCAGAGAAGCTGTGGATGCCCCATCCCTGGAAGTGTTCATGGCCAGGCTGGATGAGGCGTGGAGCAACCTGGTCTAGTGGAAGGTGTCCCCGCCCATGGCAGGGGGGTTGGAACTAGATGGTCTTCAAGGTCCCTTCCAACCCAAACCATTTTGTGATTCTTCATCTCAAGTTACCTTTGACTTGAACCCTGGAGCTCAAAAAAAAGCCTCTCTTCCTATTTAACTCACCACTGCAATTTATCTATCTTTGCTTAATGTAAGGATGTATTAAAACTCAACTAACATTAACACAGAGTGGCAACATTTCAAGCTCTTTGATCATGGGTGTCGCTCAAATTATTCAAGGACAACTCCCATCCATTGCTGTTGGCACAAAGATTGCCAGCTGATCCTGATTCCTATCTGTGCTAGAAAGCAAGCCAGCAGAGATTGCCAGTTTGCCCTATATCCCCAGACAGGAACCTCATGGCATTTAAAGTCTCATGAAAAAAGTCTCAGGTCTTCCCTCAGGTTTGCACATGGTGTTTTCTACTTCCTGTACCTTGTGACCCTCTAAAGATTCTGATCTTTTTCTCTTAGAAAGGTCAAGACAACTAGTCACATCCAAAATACTGCTAACACTATATAGCTGGAAACAACAATTATTCCATCATGGAACTAGATTGCCGCTTTTGTTCAGCATTACTAATTCTCTATCCTAGAAAGAACAGTGTTCCTAAAATCAAACTCACCATCATGCTTTAATTCTAGCTCTAGAAAGTTTAGAAAACTCAAAATGTAAAAAATATACATAAGGATGCGAAATAAAGTCAGGTTTACAATGATGGTATCTGTAAAAAATCTGTGAAACATTGAAGACATTAAAAGTGCTCTTACCAGCATCATTAGCATCATCCAGTTTCGGAATGCCCTTGATTTTACTGTGTTTCACTGATGAACATTTTTTGTTCAGCTGAGTTTGTGCCTTAAATTTGACCCAATTCAAAATACTCTCTATGATACCACAGTTAGAGGCCTACAAGCAACAGATCAGAATTGTGCATGAGAAAAGTAAAGCTTCACACAGCAGATCCTTCTAACACTGTTTCTTAAAGCCCTCTAAATTTTAAAAACAGCAACATATGAAAGGTCAAGGAATTAACATATAACTTACTGTCTAGCACTTTATCCACACAAAATCAGAACACAACACTCACAAAGCTTCTTTTCCAACCCGTGTATAATTAGTGAGAGAAGGAAAAGAGGACTGAGATCTAATAAGAGGTTGTGGTTGATGTGCTGAGAATTTTTACTTACTAAGCACCTGCTTCCTGGACTTTGACAGCAAAAAGTAACCTTATTTATGAACACTTAAGTTTTTTTAGATATGACTGAAAATGGCTGAACGACAACCAAAAGCATTTAAGGCTCTATATCAACCATTTGAGAAACTAGTAGCATTTAAAAATCCCCCATCTGCAGCAAAAATAATATATGGCATGTTTTCTAAACTAAAACTGCTTTAGGTTTTGTTTCACATCAAAAGAAAATACAGGTGGAGCAAAGTACTGTGAGCTTTAGCTTTTCACTATCTCCTAAAATACAGTACTCAGTCATTAAAGATTCTGCAGCACGTTTAACACCTCTGGAGATCAATGTCCACCTCTGGGAACATTAGAAACACTGTAAATCAAACCTATGGATAGAAATACAACATATATAAGGAAATCTGAAGAATGAATACAAGATTGTGACTTATTACTTTTTCTTGTAAGTTCTGTAAGAGTGTCACCAGTACCACAAAATTAGATGAAAAACACACTATACAGTAAGTTTGGATGCCAAGAGTATTAGCAGTGGCACCACTCTCCTTACTACTGGAGTGCCAGTTATGCTACTGCCATTAAACAGAACTTAGTATAATGAGTTCTGGCTAACAAAATTCTGCTTTTCCTTCCTTGTATAAAAATGTAGTAGGGCAAAAACCCCTACCATGTATTTCTACTAGTATGTTCATTTAGAGCAGCAATTCTTAGCCTGGCTACAGCCAAAATTTCTAAACTTGTAGCCTGAGAATAGTGATCACTTTGAATACTACAGCCACAATTTTGCATTTCCTTCATTACTGGAAGAGTATGTAAATACGGTATGTTCCCTCCCTCTCTTTTCACTTCAGAGAAAGAGAACAAGACTGATGTCAAATAGTAAGGTACACAGTATTCTCAACTTGAGAAAAATATTTTAACGTAAAAAATTAGTCAAGGCCTATGTTTAGGTTTTAAGTTAAAGTAATTTCACCAATACCAGAATCTTCAACAAAAGAGCTGATTGGGTGAAGCTTGCTTTTAAATTCAGAGCAACTACCAAAACACAATCATTGCTTCCATTATTAAGGACAGAGAACAAACAGGAGTTCCTCCATCCCATTTTCATAGTATGCTAATGTCACTAGAGTACCATAATACATTCATTAATCTTCTGCTACATAGCATACATAAACTTGATCCAGTTTGTTAGTTCCTGCTTCACAGAAAAAAAAGAAACATGCTTTACTTACTGCTTTAAAAAATTTCTCAGATAGCTGGCACTTGGACCCAAAACTTTTAGGCTGCAATGTCATGTTTTCCTTTGTCTGGGAATCAAATGATGGGTTTTCAATCAAGCAATTAACAAAAACCCATATATGATTCTTCACCTGTTGAAAACATAGAAACCAATTCACTCAACAAAATCAACACATTCATTATTTTCAGTATTTTTGTATAAAGTTACTTGCCTGAAATGGTTTCACTGAAACTCCAGCTTTATTCTTCTTTTTCACCACTTCTATCAGTTTGCCCACAACCTGATCCACCACGTAATCAACATGCCTACCACCCTTAATGAGGGAAGAGAAGGGGGGGAGAGGGAAAAACAAAACAAAACCCAAAACCATTAATTTCCTAATAGCTTTTAGCTCTATTAACAAAATTCCTCTACCCAAATTTGAATAATCCATGCACACTGAGTTGCAGCATAACAAAGGAAAATTCGTTTTAAAGTTTCCCTTTCATATCATTCAGTCTTCATACAAGCGAGGATGATGGATGTTACACAGAACAGAGGCAAGACATTTCATTCGTTGTACAGTTGTACTCCTGCAGCCAGATCGCTGATAAATAGATTGAACAGGACAGGCCCTAGAACTGAACCCTCTACTAACACACTAAACCAGCACTCATGTCATGGATAAAACATTCCAGATTATGAAGAACAACTAGTATTTGAAGGTATGTATCCTGTATTCTTTAATTCTATGGAACAATGACTACTGAAATTGCGTAAGCCAATGGTGATAAATATGTTTAAATATTTACAAGCCCAAGCTGAAACAACTTCCCTTACAGGTAAAACAGCAGGCTTTCTTTAAAAAGATGTCAAAAATATGGATGGTGCTAAAGCCCTGGATATCTAAAAGCTGTTTACATTTCTGAGTATTCAAAGGTCTTCTTTTAAATTTATAGACAAAAAGGTACAAATAATAAAAAAACGCTAAATTTTATTGGCTGTTATAAAAAGTTCATAATGCTTTGACTAAAATCTATTCTCTTGTAACAAAGAATGGAGTGATGCAGGCATATCCTACACAAATGAAACATACCTAACGCAACATTCAGTATTTTACACAGAAGATCACCTCTGCTTAATACGAATTAGTCCTTTAGACAAATAGACCAATTTACAGTTCCTGTTGAGACCATTATGCGTTAGGACAGACAAAATAAAGAAAACACATCTATGGACCCATTCATCATCAGACAACAAACAAGAACCCACTCCTTTAAAGCTGTTTTTAAAACAGAACCAAGGAGAAAAAAAGCTTTTGATGGGTATGAGGAAGTATAGGATAGATAAGAAATAAGAAAAGGAAAACAAACAAACAAAAAAAACCCAACAACACCAAAAAAAACAACCCAGCAGTCAAAAGATGGAGGGAAAGAAAGAACCAGCAAGCAAAACACAAAAGTTAGGATCCTACATTTTAAGGCAGAGTATGCAACTGAAAAGACTGAGGAAGAGGTAAAGTTGTTGAATTGACTGGAGATAGTAGCTGAGTTCTCAACTTCATGTAGAAAGTAAAAATGAAAATAAAAAAGAGGAGGTAAAAAAATAGCTTAAGATGGTAGATATTATTAGTCATAACCAAAACCAGTATTTGCACTTCAAAGTAACCACATATGGTGTCTGTCAGTCTCTAGAGTCAGCTACTAAATAGCAGCACAAACCACTAGTGCGGCTTAGAAGCACCGTACATACAGGTATTTTTTCATGGCATTTCTTCTTAAAAAACAATGAAACAAACAAAACACCCAAACCAAAAAACACCAGAATTAAAACACAACATTTTTTATTCACATGTGGATGACAGAATTTCGGCATAGGAGAGTTGAAGTGAAAATTGATACACTGACACTCTGCCACTTCAAAGAAAAGTAAAACCACTTCCAAACTGTAAAGAAAAGGTACTACAGGAAAATCATAGAATCACAGAACGGTTTGGGTTGGAAGGGACCTTAAAGATCATC
Organism: Eurypyga helias; assembly: GCF_000690775.1. NCBI lineage: Eukaryota > Metazoa > Chordata > Aves > Eurypygiformes > Eurypygidae > Eurypyga > Eurypyga helias. Next base: position 35,240 of record NW_010264833.1, read on the forward strand.
TAGTTCCACCCCCCCTGCCATGGGCAGGGACACCTTGCACTAGACCAGGTTGCTCAAAGCCTCATCCAGCCTGGCCTTGAACACTTCCAGGGATGGGGCATCCACAACATCTCTGGGCAACCTGTTCCAGTGCCTCACCACCCTCTCTGTGAAGAATTTCTTCCTGATATCTAATCTAAACCTCCCTGATTTCAAAATATCAAATTACACGTTTTTAAAAAAAATTCCACATTTGAATGGCAATTTTCAAGTGCATTACTTTTACTCATCACATTACTGAAAACTTATGCTTATGGGAATATCTCAGTGTATTTTTGTATTTACAACTTTAGCACTTTGTTGGTTTGGTTCTTTTTACAATTTTACAAGCACTTCAAATATTTTTCTAAAACTAACATCTGACATATGAAAAATTAGCTACTTACCAGTAATCCTTGTTCTTAGAAGATATTAGTTATGATAACAGTTCCCCATTCCTGTGTCCATTCTTATTGTGTAGCATTGAGTGAGGGATGTTCAGAGCTCAAAGAACCTTTCAACCATCTCACCAGTAGGTGGCACATTTACCCACTATAGAAGCATAACAGCCTATAACTGCCCCAACTGTCAGCACATTTTAATACAGACAGAAAAAGAAAAATACCCTCGAAACCTAGAGGGCCGTCAATTATTATTATGACTACTGTATTAGGAGAAAGAGCACTGAAACTGCACAACCTCCTTATCCCAGAAGGTAACCGTTTCGACTGAATCCCAGTCTTGCAAACTTCAAGATGCAAAGACATCTAATGAAATGGTAACAACTAAAATCATTAAAACGCAGCTCAGACTGGCTCCTATATACATTCTGTTCATACCATTATCAATAGCCAGCAGCCTCAATTAATTCCAATATAAGCCATATCTAAATTCCTCAGACAGATAAATTGTTTATATGGCAAACAAATTCAGAAGGTAATTATAAATCTGAAGATTTCATTGAACTAGATATAGAAATAAAACCCTATTTTCTTTTGCACTTTCTTTCTATTATATTTATTTTATTAGACTACATCTGAAAACATCAAGCTCTGGCATGGTCCTGAATTTCCTGTTGAACTCCAGCAAATTTAGCAGGTTGGGAAGCTCCCTCCACCCACGTCTACTCTCTGACACTGCATCTGTATTAGCTGAGCATTTCTGCTAAAATGATTGGTAGCATTACACAGTTAGCAGTGCCGCCACATTAAAAATATCATTGGATTGCCAAGTTAATAACTGAAGTTTCTACTACAACTTCTACTACAGCTGTTACTTGAAACCCAGAACTCGAGAAGACCATGCTTAATCCGTTTATATACAAGTCTCACCAAAAGGTTATCTGCACAACCTTAGCTACAAACATGCTTTCAAATGCTGCCTGAGAGACTGAAGTCAGATTCTGTGACGGCCTACTGTGACAAAAGTGTGAATAAATGGAGACCTGACCAAGATAACAAATCTACAAGAACAAACCCAGGGAGTTGTGCCTCAACATACTGCCTGACCTACACACCCCTCAAAAAAAAACCCCCGTCAACCTAAAAAAAACTTGTTTGCAATTTAAAGCAAGTTTAAAAAAGGTGGAAGGGAAGTTATGACTGGGTGAAATTTATCCAGAAACAGAAATGGAAAGCTTTCAGCAAACAGCGATAAATAACCAAAAAACAGCTGAAATGAGCTCCTCACCTGTTAGCAGATAAGGGGACAGGCAGTTGACGCAGTTAGTTACTAGCCATTATGTCTCATCAGTGGGTAGTTGCACATCAATTGCTGGTGAGGTGGTTCACCGGCCCCGAACATTCCACATCCAGTCACACACATAAGGCATGGATCGGGAGAGTGGGAAAAACTAGAAATTACAACACTTACCTTTGAAGAATACACAGTACTTTTTCTATGAATTTTCTTAAAGAATATATGATAACAATGTATGTGTAACTGCGTGATGGGTGAAAACTGATCCAGGGGAGTCAAATTCACAATCTTTTGTGTCAGTGTAGGCAATATATTTAACTTAGGAGTCAATAAATATCCCTTTTTTTTCAAATGCATTTTCTTAACCTGGTATCAAGCATTATTATGTTTCTCTACATCGCCAGCTTCTTCGTAACGGCATTGTACACATCTTTAATGTCATGCTATTTTTCTTCTTTATGTTGCATAAAGAGGCCTGAATTAAAACAAAGTTTTAACCTTTCAACTACCAGATCCATTTGTTATCCCTAGTTTTGACAAGTATCAGTTAAGCATTTAATTAAAACGCACACTTAGGAAGTCAATATTCTACAATGAAATACACTATCCCCCTTACCACTGGATGCTGGTTCAGCTACACTGAAAATGACACTGGGAGCAGCTATGTAGTAAAAAATATACATCACTAATGCATTAGCTACACATCACCTGCCACTGCGATCAACGCTGATGTTTCTGGGCATCTGCCTAGACTAGGGACCCCACTTAGTGTAGCCACTGGTGCTTATGAACCACTTGGGCTACAATTCCATCTTGCTTCTGTTTGACTCTTTCAGAATAGATCTGAGAAAGGACAGGTTTTTAAGCGTCTGATTACAAATCCTGATTTTTCTCATCTTTTGGGGAAGCTCATGGTTAAGATTCCCTTAAAACAGCCTCACCAATGACTAGAATTGCTTTACTGTTGTTACATTACTCATCTGATGCAACCTGTGAAGCACAGAAATGACAAAGACTTTCTTTCACTGGTGGATCCCAGATCCCTAAACCTGGGTTATGCCAGTCTGGCACAAACGACTGTATTGAGTTTGCGTGGCAAACCTGTGACTCCCATGGGGGATGCAGGCTGGAGCAGGCTGCTCCTGAAGGACTGCGCCCTGCAGAAGGGACTCACACTGGAGCAGTTTGTGAAGAACTGCAGCCCCTGGGAAGGACTCACATTGGAGAAGTGTATGGAGGCCTGTGTCCCGTGGGAGGGACCCCACGCTGGAGCAGGGGCAGAGTGTGAGGATCCCTCCCCCTGTGGAGGAAGGAGCAGCAGAGACAGCGTGTGATGGACTGACCACAACCCCCATTCCCTGTCCTCCTGTGACATTCGTGGGGAGGAGTGAGCAAAACTGTGAGCGACGCTGAGCCTGGGAAGAAGGTGGGGCAGGGAAGGTGTTACAAGGTCTGTTTTTATTTCTCATTACTCTACTCTGATTTGATTGGTATTACATTACATTAATTTTCTCCAAGTCAAGTGTGTTTTGTCTGTGACCGTAACTGGTGAGTGATCCCTCCCTGTTCTTGTCTTGACCCACAAGCTTTTTCCTGTATTTTCTCCCCTCTGTCCAGCTGAGGAGCAGTGATAGAGCGGTTTTGGTCAGCAGCTGGCCTCCAGCCAGGGTCAACCTACCACGTTGACAGTTACACTAGTTGGTTTTAGGTGACTGCCTTGGTGCCTGGTCACCCCAGCAATTTGAGAAGCACAAAGACTCTACATTAGTATGCTGAGCATACTGCTGTTTCATCATAACTGAAGATTTGCCATGATATATTTTCACTACTATTCTAGTTGCTAATAAGTACAGAGAACACCTAGATCCACTTATACAGAAACACAAATAGAAGAAAATTAATCTCAAATTTTCAGGCCAGTTTTATACATCATAAAGCAATAAATGGAAAGCCATTTTTTTCAAGAACAGCAAAAGCCATTTTTGCCCTCCAAAACATGCTAATACCAGCTTTAAAGGGGCTTGTACTTTTTTTTAACCTTAATTTCAGAATTATTTTATTACAATGTGTTAATAAGGAAGAAATAAGAGAGTTTAGTTCCTTTTATATCTAATCAACACCACGTATGCTCACATAAGACATCAGTATCACTGATAATGAATATTAGTTTTAAAAACTACTGCATATTCAGAAATACTGCCATGAATGTATTTTGATTGCATTCAATTGCTCTGCCAGATCCTCTCATGCAAAGGACTATCTCACCCATTTATTTTTAGTAACCCAGATGTGGTTTTTTTATCAAATATCTGACTGGGCATAACCTTAGCACACATTTTTCTCATTTACATTTATTGTTTAATATAACTACTCACCTTTGTGGTAGCTATACTATTTACAAAGCTGATTTGCTGAAACCCTTTTTCACTTAAAGTGAGGCACACATCCCATCGTTCGTTCACAACTTCATGAATAACTTTGAGCGCAACTCCAGTTTCATCCAGCTTGTCTTTTACGTAAAGATCTACGTAACTGCGAAACCCATTTACCTATGAGTAATACAGATAACAATTACTATTCTTTGCATAAAATACTCAGTACACTTAACACATTTTAAATGTGGTTCTTACAGGTAATTTCTTCCCATTCAACATGACTTTGACTCCTTTGCATGACCCAGCCAAATCATATGCTCTTCTTGTCATGAGGGCCACAATATCCTTATCAAGTTTTTCCATTTTAAATTTAGACAGATCTGGCTGGAATGTAATGCATGTGTAGTCATCCCCATCGAAATGCTTAATCTTGGGTTCGGAGGTCTTCATCATATTGTTCATCCAAGTCTTTGGAAATAAAACATTTTAGATGTTAGTTTACAATACACGTCATCCTCCAGCTACGCTAGGATTGCAACAGCTACACAACAAGAAGCTCACAGACTTCTTTTAGAAGTTTCCTCTGGTGAAACACTACCCACAAAATTAATTGCTGTACCAAAATTTGCACAAGCATCAGTGACAGCAGATTTGTGGTTCCTGTAAATATGCAGGTATCATTACATCGATGGACATGATTCTAATGCGAAAGGCCCACCACAGAACTGACTAAATTACATACACAAGCTAGGCAGTCCTTATTGCCCATCAGTTTAATGCTTTCAATCTACTACACGCTTCTATAGGGAGCCTTATCAGCTCCTGTGCAGAGACTTGGCACAGGATCTCCAAGATGGCATCTTTGTGGGTGTGCAATGTACCAGAGCACGCTTCTTGACAAACCAACTTGCTCAGCCCTGACTCCGGAGTCTTGGTAGTGTCCCGTGTTTAAGAACACGGGCACATTTATACGACCAAGCAGAACAGATACTCACAGCATATATCAAAGTTTAGTTGTATTAAATCTTCACAATTTTTGAAAATACTGCAAAACATAGCACTTTAAGTCATAAAACATGCCATTTTGAAAAAAGTACTCCAACCAATATTAATTTGCTTTCTGGCAATCAGCAGAAAATGTGTCTTTAAAGAGACAGGTAAAACCACTGAAATGTATTATTTACACAGTGACATAACAGCACAACCAGAAATTATTACTTGTCCAGAAAAAAAGAGAAGGAAACCGACAGGGACTCCAAACCCAAGGAACTTTAGTATCTAATACTCTAACAAAGTTCTTCAAATTTTCAGAAAGGTGGCCATCTCAAAGATAAACGCACCAAAGTCGAGCTAGACTACTGAAATTCATAACAAACACTGAAAATTGACACTATAAAAAAATATCTAGATAATTGCTTCTATGTTTGCACCGCTAAGTGGATTTTTTGAGTAATTATATAACAGCAATTACAAAATGTTTCAATTAAATATATTCCGTTTCACATGCACATGAATATACTTTAGTTCTGACAGCAGAAATTTGGTTTCCATATTTAGTCATTTAACACTCCGAAGAAAAATATTACCTAATCAAAAAAAACCCCAAATTCTAACACACAGAAGCAGCAATTCTGCCAACCGTACTACCTAGCCTGCAAACTCTACACATCCATTTAAATGTTAAATGATTCATTTGATTAAATATTCATGAATTATAGAAAACATGTTAAATTTAAAATTTATAGTTACAGCAAGGAAAAGGAAAAAAGTTGAAATCATTTCTATACCTGCTTAAAACTGTGTTTGTATTCCTTGCAAGCAGTTTCAACTGTAAACTTTGTACTAAATATGTTACAAAGTTTTGCACCATACCCATTGCGTCCACCTGAAAAAGTAACATACAGCAAGAAGTTTACAGCAGAACTATAATGATGATATGCAGAGAGTATGTCAACGAAGTCAAATGTTCCTGCCTATGGCAAAATTTGGGCCGTAGGTCAATGGCTATCAAAGTGTGCCAGAGATGGAGTGTCCAGTACCTCCAAACTGGTGCAACTGCTTCTGCCTCAAAAACGAGCAGTTTCTCCTCCCCCAAGGGCAGGATGCTCCCATTGTTTCCATTAGGTTGATCTACCAGTTGCTTGCTGAAAGGCAAGTGACCTCAACACCCTGATTCCACTTAAAACTAGGTCATGATCACATCCAAATCACTGTGCAGCTACACATCGTAATATGGGCAAAATATATGGGGTAGGATAGAATAGAACTAACTTTCATTCCTGATCTAAATTAGGGTTACTTCACATTTAAGATAATAAATCACATTCTGATTTATATTTTTTTCCTTCTTTTCAAGAGTATAAATGTCTAAATGCTTGCATACATTAAAATCAAAATATGAAAATACGTTGTTTGCTACTGAGTAACGAGTACTGGTGTTAAAGATGCAAATGTAAATTTCTTCGTAAATACTAACGTTAAATAGAAAAAGTAAGATTCTTTTTCTGTAAGTAAGTTTGCTCTAACACAGAACTGTAGTAATGGTGACTAAGTGATCATCTGTTATGAAACAGAATAGAAGGAGAAAAAGCGAGAAAGCATGCTGAAAAGCAAACAATGGCTTAAATTAATAAAACAAAGCACATTAAATAGGCTTGCCTGTAACTTTTTTCTCATCATCATCATAGTTGCTGGATGTTAGCAGCTGCCCAAAGATTAAAGCAGGTACGTATACTTTTTCTACTTTGTGTTCCACAACTGGTATACCCTTTCCATTATTCCATATGCTGATAATGTTGGATTCCCTATAAAACAGTGAAGGCATTAAGCCAATTAATGTAATAATGAAAACAAACTCCTGCATACATTTTAGCTGTTTAAATAACTACACAGAAATACTATAAAAGACCATATTCTTACCATGTTTATTCACAGCCCTATCAAAAAAAACCCGTAATTGTGCTTATTAGATGTCTTAGAAGCAGCAGCATAATTGCCCGTACATGACAGTATTTAGTATTATAAAAATAATCCCCAAAAACCTGTTTGAAAAACCTTCACTGTCAACATGATTTGCAACAGAATGCTGAAGTTTAGTGACAGAATTATACTTAAGTTAGAGGTGTAGCTTCTTAGGTTTCACTGAAGTCCACAGACACAGCCAAGCTGTCACCCGTTTAAAACTGTTATTTCTTAGTTATGATAAACACTGCAACTTATTTTATGCATCAGTGCCAAAATCCATCAACTTCTGGCATCATTAATAATTCTGGCTCTTATACAGAATTTTAATTTTGGAGTATTAAAGAGTTCAAAATTATGACAGGCCAGGCAGATTTACACTACCATTTCCCTCCCACCCAACAATAAAACCAATCTGATCTACAGAAAGTGACAATGTACTGAAAACTTGCAGAAAAATTATTCCTCAGTATATTTATCCTAGTGGTTAGGTGTGAAAATTAGGTGTCTAAAACATTTGCTATTCAGTTAAACATCACTGAAAAGGTACTATTAAAGGAAACCAATCAACGTCCATTTAACTAGGGTACTTCTCCTTACAAAACATCTCTAAGTATTCAGTTCTGAAGAACAATGGCAATGACATATTTGTAATCTGCAGTTTCAGTGTGATACAGCTGACTAATTCAAACATATCTCTATCCTAATGCTAAAGGAGTTATCACAGAACTTCAAGAGGTACAAAACTGTTACAAAACCTCAAGGTTGTTATTTATGAGTAACGAGGCAGGTTATAATTATATACTGCCAAGCTTTCATCTAATCATGATTTTTATAATCTTCTGGGTTTAAGCCCCATTAAATCAAATGTTAGTGAATGATTTAGGAAAGTGGGGCCCTCAACATCAGAAGGATATCTACCAGTTGGAGCGAGGCCAGAGGAGGCCACAAAGATGCTCAGAGGGCTGGAGCACCTCTCCTATGGGGACAGGCTGAGAGAGTTGGGCTTGTTCAGCCTGGAAAAGAGGAGGCTCCAGGGAGACCTTATTGCAGCCTTCCAGTACCGGAAGGGGCTGACAAGGAAGCTGGGGGGGACTTTTTACAAGGGTCTGTAGTGACAGGACCAGGGGGAATGGGATTAGATATCAGGGAGAAATTCTTCCCAGAGAGGGTGGTGAGGCACTGGAACAGGTTGCCCAGAGATGTTGTGGATGCCCCATCCCTGGAAGCGTTCAAGGCCAGGCTGGATGAGGCTTTGAGCAACCTGGTCTAGTGGAGGGTGTCCCTGCCCATAGCAGGGGTTTGGAACTAGGTAGTCTTTAAGGTCCCTTCCAATCTAAACCAGTCTATGATTACCAATTCAGAATGGTAGTATTTACTGTTAATCACTTTTAAATTCACCTTTTCATCTTAAAATATGCAGCTAATTAATTAAGAAAATATTATTTTGTTTAAAAAAAAATCCAAATTCATTTACTAACATAATTTGTACAAATCTGAACTACAATAGCAGAAAAATGCTTTTACTTACGGATCAATGGATATTTTAATACAAGTCATATTCTTGTCCCTCTGCTTATTGTCAGCAGCATTTACTAGGAGACAAAGTAGCACAAATTAACACTTTCTAGGAGCAACAATTAATTATGTGATCTGCAAAACTGATTATATCGCATATTCCACCACAAGTTGCAATGGTCCAGGTATTTCTTAGGCATCTTTTTATATATTCTGTGACTCAGTGCTGAAGTCTATAAATATGACCAAGTATCTGCATGAAGGTATTTTCAACCTTCTTATAATTACTGACTCTGTTTCTAGCAGTTAGACTCTTTTAGGAATAAATATAGAAGTGTATTTTGTGAGTCTGTTCCATAACTATTCTTAATATACTGAATACTTCATTCTTCTGTTGCGGCACTTGCTTGGATATTCATTACACATAATACACCATGGATGTTAAAAACTCTTGGAAATCATATGCATCACCAGACCAGTTTACACATCCTTTTGCCACTGAAACCCAACCCTGAAAATTCACATCCAATCAAAACACAGGGGTGCTCTGCAATCACATGCAATCAAAACACAGGAGTGTTTTGATTGCATGTGTTTTGATGGCGCAAAAGTCATCTCTGAAGACCTTATGAGACTTAGAACAAACAACGCTAAGTTAGTTCCTAAACACTTTAGACAGTTTAGGATCAAAAGAAGGATTACTGGAAGTTAACATTTGATCAGAATTTAATTAACCTGCATTTCAATGTATATTAACTACAAACAACAGAAATCAGAAATGTGACTATGGCTGTTAACCATGAGACCACATTACAGTCATTTTCAGCATTTGTCTCATCACGCATGAAACAGATCAAAATAAAACCCCAAACCACCAAAGAACACGAAGATAAGTCCATTAAAATATCTAAATAGGCTATATGGAACTCAGTATAAGATCAGCTATTTCAAGGTGCTATTGCTAAATTCATTAAGTGCAGTTTCATTAAAAAGTATGCACAGCTACAATGTCCAATATTCATAATGTTATTACATTGACCCCTAGCTCTCAAACCACATTCTGTGGAGCACATATCAGTGCTACATAAAGAAGCAATAAGCCATACAGTGCTACGATAATGATTTTCCTTTTGAACGGGACAAGCTGGAAGTGACTCCCTCTGGTGAAAAGACTGTAAATTTCACCCATGAGGTGGCACTCAAAAAAGAAGTGACAAAAGATTTTAATTCATATTTCTTGAATTAAGTACTGAGTAAAGAAAAAAAAAAAA
>NW_010264834.1:0-7559 GCF_000690775.1 Eurypyga helias
TCCATGTCCTTCTGATGTTGAGGGTCCTAGACTTGGACACAGAACTGCAGGTGGGGACTCACAAGATCAGAGTAGAGAGGGAGGATCCCTCGCTCGACCTGCTGGCCGTGCTTCTCTGGATACAGCCTGGGATACGGTGAGGTCTCTGGGCTGCCAGTGAATACGGCCACACCATGAAAAAAGAGCTCGGGAGTATCACAGAAAAAAATGGGGTAAAGAGTAGGCTGGGCCCAGATAGGTTCTTGTAGGAATTTGTTTGCAAATCTGTGTGTTCATGTCCAACTTGAGATTTAGATTTATTGTTCATGGTCTGCTCTTCCAGAAACCTTTCTTCAGGCAAGGTACTTACATGCTTAATGTCTCTGCAGAATCAAGGCATTTCTTTCTGTATAGTCTGAAAGCTTGTATTGTTCATTTAGTGTAAATGGGAAATGCAGTTAGTCTAAGATAGATTTCACAGATCAGGAAATTATCAGGTAAAGATAGATTAAGAAAATGTTAACTTTTTTTTTTTTTAAACTTCTTTTTAAGAAGTCCAATCTTTTTTGTTGTTCTCAATTGCAGGTAGGCCTACTGTTTCTGGTATGTCAGATATAGATTATCCTTTGCAAGGACCAGGTTTGCTGTCAATACCTAATCTTCCAGAGATCAGCTCAGTTCGCCGAGTCCCACATCCTCCGGAGGTAGTGGAGCAGTTTGGATGTATCTTTATGAAAACTAATTTACGTTGTGTAAATCATAATATTCGAAGCAAACTTTTTTTCTTGCATAATCTTCTTCCCTGATCATTCTGTCAGACTTCAGTCATGAACTTTGATATTGTTTACGGTTCTTTCATAAAGCCCCAAGTGGTAACAAGGGCCATTTACATAGCTGCTGGTGGATTTAGTTTCTGTGTGAAGAACTTTGAATGTTTATGGTACATAGATTGTGTACTACTGCATATAAAGTAATATTATTTTTTTTTAAATGCTCCAAAGATGATTTTGTCTTTGCTAGCCAAAATGCATTTAGTCCTTACATCAGGAGTGCTTCAGATATGCAGTGCAATTGCATGATGGGAGTATTTCCAGAAATCAGCAGAGCTTGGCTGACTATCGACCGTGACATTTTTATGTGGAACTATGAAGATGGGTATGTAGACAACATGTTCCTGATGATATTTTGTTTGTATTGTACCAGAATTAGGTGATTGCATTAGTAGGAGGTTGTTTACTGGTAGCAGAGAGTTGCGCTATTCAGTTTAACTTATCTTGATTGCTTTTAGGTTTTACTACAACTTTCAAATAACAAGTGTCTAATGATTTTTAACAGGTAGTAGCATTGCTGTCAGATCATCTAGAAATGAAAGAAAGGAAAATGTTTCAGATTAAAATAGCTAATATCCTAAGGTTACAGATTTATTTATGCTAGGACTTTGCTTATGCCAAAAACCAGGAAAAAACCCCTAATTACGTAACTTTTCTAAGTAGATTTAGCAAATAATCTGATGCATGTACAGTGGCCAGTCATTTAACACTAGTAAGTAATACAGTGTTAGTACTTTGAAGTACTGTGATTGAAGCTCTCCTGCCTAGCTCATTTTAAGGATGCATAAAACTGAAAATTATTTCATTTTGTTTTCAAAGGGCAGTGATATGTTTACAATTTGCAGGTTTGCATCTTCATTTGCCTAAATAGTAAGAATTGCTTTATATATATTGTTGAATTTCATAAGAAGGTTAAAGTTCAGGTTGTGGCTCGCATAGCTCCTATCCATACATTTACGTTGTGTCAAGGTGTATTAAATACATTTCCCAAATAAAACTACACAACATGGTGTTAATCATAAGGTGCTGGGGAGGAAGTTGCAAATTCTTGCTTTAGATAATTTGGGGGGGAAAGGGGGCAAGGGAAGGTGTATAAATTCCTCCCTCTTGATGTTAATCAGCACTGTAATTCAGTGTAAACTGTATGAATTAACAAAATAAAAAAAATAAAAATACTGCTGTTAGACTTCTGGTTTGAAACTCAGCTACAGGGTCTCCAAGCATCTCAAATGATGCCTGTATAGTTTTGCTCTGAATCTTCTGTGTCTTTCTGGACACAAAAGAGCTGGACGTGCTTTCACCCAAAGCAAAAGATGGCTCCAGAGTGTTAAAATAAGTGTTAATAGTTTTAAAATAGACCGGTTCTGATTTTTTTTGTCATTATGTGATACTATGTGGCAAGATTTACGCAGGGTTTTTTTTGTTTGTTGTTTGTTTAACAGGGGAGATCTGGCTTATTTTGATGGCCTTAGTGAAACTATTCTTGCGGTGGGTCTTGTAAAGCCAAAGGCAGGTAAGGAATATATGGCAGTCACTAGAATTAGGCAATTACTGAACCTTCTACATGTGTTTTTTTTTATATACGTACATGTCAAAAATGTGTTTTGTGTTTATGTAAGATATATGGGTTTGTTTTTAAAAACGTAATGAACTTAATTAAAAGCAAAAAATAATATATAGTGTAACAATTATTTACACAGATAAGCTTGCATTTTTTTGCCACATCATACTCTAATGTTTCAATGTATAAATGTATGAGCAGTACAAGTGATAACTTCCACGAGATCTTGGTTTCTAACCCTCCTAGTTCTTTTGGTAGCTTCTGCTTAGATAACATCAAAGACAAAGTTGAATTGGGAATACAGATGAATTAGAAGAAGCATGTTTATGAGAAGAATGTTGTTCAAAGAACATCTATTTCATGAACTGGAAGCTGAACTGCTGGCTGTTACTCTTTTCTAACTCTAGAGTTTCACAGATCACTAGGTCTTAAATATGACTAGTCCCTCTAATCAGTCTTCGTGTCTTTCCAGTAGGTATATAAAATGCATTATTGTGTTCTGAAAGGTTGGCTGCAAACTAAAATTCTATTTTCTGCCCTTCTTTAGATATCTTCCAGCCACATGTACGACACTTGCTTGTTCTGGCTACCCCCATGGAGATTGTGATTTTAGGGCTAAGCTGTGCTAATATACAAACAGGTAATCCTGTCTTCTCCCTTCTTTCCAAGTTGTGACTTAAAAAGTATGCCTGGGTGTTTTATAAGTAGCCATTAAAAAAAAAAAGAAGAAAAAAGAAAAAAAAAACCAAGACCATGTGCTAAGCACCTTGCTGGTTTTTAAATAATGTTACAGACAGGGTGTAATAATTTTTGTGGGGTGTGCACTTGCTGGATCCTGGAGTCCTGTAGGAGCACTGAGTTGTATTATTCACCTGTGTAACGAAGAAGAGCTTTTGTAACAAGTATGTTGGTGAGGGAGAAGAGATAAGCATGAATCTTGGAACTGAAGAATACATTTCATTAACCTGGTTGGCATTTGTATTCCAACCACAGAAACTGAGAACCTGATACCTTTTATTATGCCATATATATTCACAGAGAAAATACAGAATAGCTTGGAGAAAGTGAGAGAATTACAGTCTTTTGCTCTGTTTTTATTCTGTCTTGATGCGAAGGAGAAGTAGAAATCTGTTCCAATTTAGAGGAGATGTTAATGTGTAGAAGTGAAAAAATCTACATTTCATTACTTGGAAACTTATACAGAGAAACTGCTTTGTTAAAAAATCCACACAAAAACCCCAACAAAAACCTAAGATTTGTTACTCTGCAATTCACTTTGGAGAATAGCTATTCCAGAATGTGTTCAGTAATTATGAAATTTACTCTAATTTTTTTTTTCCAAAATGCTTCGTATCGCAGACTTGTAATATTTATTAAAACAATGTAAATAAAATTGAACTTATTTATTTATTTAAGGTAGTGGATCACTCAATGACAGTACATCTGGCGGAATGCAGCTGCTACCAGACCCTCTCTATTCACTCCCTACTGACAATACTTACATTCTGGCAATAACATCCACTGATAATGGGCGTATCTTCTTGGCTGGAAAGGATGGCTGCTTATATGAAGTAGCATACCAGGTGACTATAGGTTTTACATACAGGGATTCTTCATTTTTTATGGTTGTGGGATCATAGAATCACAGGATGGTTCCAGCTCCATCTAGTTCCAACCCCCCTGACATGGGGAAAGGGGACACCTTCCACTAGACCAGGTTGCTCAAAGCCTCATCCAGCCTGACCTTGAACACTTCCAGGGATGGGGCATCCACAGCTTCTCTGGGCAACCTGTTCCAGTGCCTCACCACCCTCTCTGGGAAGAATTTTTTCCTGATATCCTATCTAAACCTCCCCGCTTTAAATTGAAACCCATTACCCCTTGTCCTGTCACTGCAGACCCTTGTAAAAAGTACCCCCCCAGCTTCCTTGTAGCCCCTTCAGGCACTGGAAGCTGCTATAAGGTCTCCCCAGAGCCTTCTCTTCTCCAGGCTGAACAAGCCCAATTCTATCTAGGCAATAAGAATTCTAAAAATGTTGGATTTCCTGTCTTTTTTTCTTCCATAATTATATGTTGCATGGCTTAGTTGCACAACACCTCTGACTTCTTAGTGTAGATGAATTTTCTTCGGAGAAGTAGTAATTATATGAGGAATGCCAGCGTAGGTTTGGTCCACTTAAAAAATAAAATTGAAATTGTTACATCCTGCATACTTTTTAAGTAAAATTTTCCTTTTAATATTCAACTATTTTTTCAGTTGAGTAATACGTATTTTTTTTCAATTAAATCAGTGGTGTGTACTTAGATTTTTACTTGTTTTCATACTTGTCCTATCAATGCCGTATTTGTTTTAAATTGTAGGCTGAAGCAGGCTGGTTTCGCCAGCGCTGTAGAAAAATTAACCATTCAAAGAGCATGCTGTCTTTCCTCATTCCTTCATTGCTACAGTTCACCTTCTCAGAGGATGGTAAGTACTGAAGTTTAGACTTACAGTAATTTAATGTAGCCTTTCATATAGTACTACCAAGAATTCAGACCAAATAGTTTCCTCATTCAGAGCATTTATTTACTGTTTATGAAACTCACAGTGGTGTTGATCATAAAAATCAGGTCACTTCTTTGTGTCTCAGGACAGGATAGGGATTAGAGAGCCTGAGAAGTTTGACATTTATGAATAAAGTTAGTGTTCTGTAGTACGAAATTAATATGCCTTTAGTGGGATCACTGCAAACAGCATAGTCTTCAAGTTAAGAATTTTACCCTGTTTCACTGTTTAGTGGAAAATTTAATTTGAAATTATTACTTTTTTTTTTCCCTCTGTTTATTTGATTTTGGTTTGTTTTGTTCACTAATAATTGCACGAAATTGATGCTGGCTTAAGCATCACCTGGGGTAGGAGTCCTGTGTGGGACTCATGCGTTTTTGGTAACTTACAGTTAATGATTTTATAGATATTCTGTCTTAAACTTATTTTCATCAAATCGAATCTTGATTTGCTTGTTCTGTTTTTTGACCCCCCTCCCCAGATCCTGTAGTTCAAATCGCCATTGACAACTCTCGAAATATCTTATACACCCGCTCAGAAAAAGGAGTGCTGCAAGTATGTGACTTCATTAAATAACTGTTGGCCGTATTACTAATGTGTTTATAATTTCTTTTAAGTTTTCCTCACTACCTGGGAATTCTCTGTAGATATAGCAGGATATTATTCCAGGGTATCTTTTTGTAACAGTGTGTGCTGAAGACCTAAAATACTTTATTCTGAGGAAAGAGTATCCTTTTGATCATCCTCTCAATTATGGAAACACAAGGATGAAATAAAACTAGAGTTTGAGTTGCTGCTGATAGGTGAGGCTCTATTAATTAATTCAACCGTAAATCACTAAACTATATTATTGACTTGCAGGTTTACGATTTGGGTCACGATGGGGAAGGAATGACCAGGGTTACTTCTCTCTCACAAAATGCTATAGTTTCTGCTGCTGGGAGCATTGCCAGGTATATTTATGACAATTGTAAGAGGTGTCCTTTAAGGCCAGTGCTTTCATGCTATATTTTTGAAAAAATTTTTTGGCTTATTTATTTGGATTGAGAGTTGTGGGTTTTTTGTTGGTTTTCTGTATTTTTTTTTAGAACAATAGGTCGTTCTGTATTTAAGCCTATTGTTCAAATAGCAGTGATTGAAAATTCTGAATCCATAGACTGTCAACTACTAGCAATCACACACGCAGGTAAGAGAACAATGCCAAGTCCTCCCCCTTGCCCCTTTTTTCAACTGATAAATGGCGTCTGCACAATCTAGCAAAATTGTGACCTTTTTTTTTCTTATTTTAAAGGTGTCCGACTGTATTTTAGTACTTCACAATTTAAACATCCAACAGCTCGTCCTTCAACATTAACCTTGGTTCATGTCCGTTTGCCACCTGGATTTTCAGCCTCTTCTAATGTGGAAAAGCCTGCAAAGGTGCACAGAGCTCTTTATAGCAAAGGTAAACAGTGAAACATGACTGAGATGATACTGATTTATTTTTTGGAGGGATGGAGGTAGGGTGGTAGTCACTACCACACAGTTTTTAACATTAAGGAGTTTGAAGCAGTGAGAATAACTGAGAACTGAGCATGATTTCTGTCTGTTAATGGGACAGTTCTTGGAAGCAGAAGGTTGTAATATCTTTCAGAATTTAGGTTTTCTGCAAGGTGCAGTGACTGAGCAGAGAATTTTCTTCATGTGATGATCTATTTTGTCTCCCATAAAATAGATTTCATGTGTTCCATTACATCTGTATGTCACAGGCCATCTTTGATTAGTTTTTGAAAGCAGGAAATAGGTTAGGCTGCTTAACTATTTAGTGCTTCTCTTGCTGAGTTTAGTATGTACTGACTTTATTTTTTAACTCATGCCGGTACCAATCCCACATAAGATACCAAATAGCTGTGAGATGATTCCAGCTTTACATCACTACTCATTGTGGGCTGAATTTTTAAAAGTGCTGTGGAAAGTCAGGGGTGTCCTGATTTTGGCTGGGATAGAGTTAATTTTCCTCCTTGTAACTGGTATAGTGCTGTGTTTTGGACTTGGGATGAGAATAATGTTGGAACTCACTCATGTTCTAGGTGCTGCTGAGCAGTGCTTAAACTGAGTCAAGGACTTTTCAGGTTCTCATACTGCCCTGCCATCAAGGAGGCTGGGGGTGCACAAGAAGCTGGGAGGGGACGCAGGCAGGACCCACACTGGCCAAAGGGGTGTTCCAAACCATATAATGTCATGCTGAACATGTAAATGAGGGGGAAAGCTGGCTGAGGGCTGCTGCTTGGGAATTGGTTGGGCATTGGTCAGTGAGTGGTGAGCAGTTGTGTTGTGCATCACTTGTTTTGTATATTGTTTTATTGCTTCTGTCCTGTTTAACTGTCTTCATCTCAGACCACCAATTTTACTTCGCCTCCCCCACCACCCGTTTCTCTTCCCTGTCCCACTTGGGGACAGGGAGTAAGTGAAAAGCTGTGTAGTGTTTAGCTGCCTGCTGGGTTAAACCACAACAGAGAGTGAAATGTCTCTATGTTGCTGATTGTTTTAGTCATACATACTGATTTTTAGCATTGTAAGTAGTTTCTGGATATTTTTTCATCCATGATCTGTTTAAAAGTCTTATTTTTGAGGTACATTCTACCTATTTCAGGCTCATTTTTTT
>NW_010264834.1:7586-33290 GCF_000690775.1 Eurypyga helias
TCTAGGAATTAAGTACCACACAGCTGCATACTTACCTCCCCCCTCTTCCAGTGAAGGAGGAGAATCAGAGGAAAAGAAAAGGAAGCTCATGGGTTGAGATAAGAACAATTTAATAATTGAATATAAATTACTAAAATAGTGCTACTAATAATATTAACATTACTACTACTACTAATAATAATGTGTAATGAAAATAATGGAAAATAAAACATATGATACAATTGCTCACCACCTGCCAACCAAAACCCAGCCAGGTCCTGAGTAGTAAGAGTCAGAGCCAGAAAGCCTGAGAGCCATCGCAGTAGAGTCTGAGTGAGAGAGACGACACCAGAGTCTGAGCGAGCCCCATAAGCAAGTGCATGAACAAGAAAGCCAAATGACCCACCAGCTAACTACCTAATTAACAAACATGGCTCCCCAGCCTATCTACAACTTAGAATCATAGAATTGCCTAGACTGGGAAAGACCTGTAAGATCATCTGGTACAATCACTAACCTAACACTGACAAGTCCCTCACTAAACCATGTTCCTAAGCATTACATCTACACGACTTTTAAAAACTTCCAGGTATGGGGACTTCACCACTGCCGTGGGCAACCCATTCCAATGTCTAATGACCCTTTCAGTAAAGAACTTCTTCCTAACATCCAGTCTAAACTTTCCGTGGCACAAAGGGAAGTTAGATACTGAGTATGTCGTGCTATGGAATGAAGTACCCTGTTAGTCAGTTTGGGTCAGCTGTCCTGGCTCTGTGTGTGTGTCTCCACACTGCTTGTATAAGAAAGCTGGGAACACAGGTGCAACATCAGAAGCTGAAAAATCCTTTTATCGGTACACACACTCCTTAGCAACAGCTAAAAACACCGGTGTTACCAGTACTCTTTTCAAGGCCAATCCCAACCACAGCCTCATATCAGCTACTGTGAAAAACATCCACTCTGTCCTGACTAAGACCAGCACAACCTTTTAGAGTAGATGGCAAATGGTGTTTAAAGCGACCTTCTGAAGTTCCCTATGACTTACAAACTCAGGAGATTTTGTTGTTTGGATTGTATGGTCAGTACCTAATTATTTACTAAAAATCAACCTTTGCAAACTTAATGTCTCTGTTCTTGCTAGGGGTCCTGCTGATGGCAGCTTCAGAAAATGAGGATAATGACATCCTGTGGTGTATCAATCGTGATTCTTTCCCTTTCCAGAAACCAATGATGGAAACACAGGTACTGAAGTAAACTTCTAAACAATTCTGATGGAATCTAGATATTATTTTATCCTTTCTGGTAACAGATACATGAATAATACTATCTGCAAGAAATGGATGGCTCACAGAAAACTTCCGTGAGTTTGAAAACGTTTACAAAGCTACTAATAAATACAGTTCAAAGAAAAAAAATCAGCAGGCAGTTTTGACAGCGAATGAGAACTGATATCTTGGAATTGCTAATTCAGCCAAGTTGATGCAAAGCAATGTGTCAAAAGCAATTGCCTAGACTTCTAATTAGCATGTTTGGCAATACTGTTTTCTGTATCATGCTGCATATTTTGCACAAGCCCAGGGAGACATGGCCCACAGTCCGTAGTGGTGTTTGTGGATGAGGGTAAAATTCGGCCAAGATTGTTTAAAATGTAGGTGCTAGAGACTTTGTGTTTCTTTATTTAAACTGATATGCCATGTCCTCATTAAGTTTGAGACATGACTAATCTCTTTATTATTTCACCTTTTTTTCCGATTTTCTTTTTCCTAGTTCTTAGATAAGTGGGTTTGTCAGAGGAATTTGGAGGGGCTAGTACATTTAACGTATTTCAGCTCTGAAGGAAATCTGAAGTCTTCTGCTGAAACAGAGGAGTGACATGTCAGAAATAACATTATTGATGGAGCACTGGTAGAGTTGGAGTGAATGGAGAGACTTCATAATTCAAAAGTTTCAAAGTCAGGTTTTGATTATCTGCTATTTCAGTAACTTAGAAAGGAACTTTGTAGTTACTCCTCATCCCTTTCCTGCAAAAACTTAGGCATAAATATCCCAAGTGATGACCTCTCTTTTTTCCCAAGGCATTTGATGATAACACACAGCTGGGTTTCCCGAACAAAACTGCAGCCTGTTCCTGAGTAGCAGTTCTTCCTCATTACCATACATAGTTTTCTGGAATGTCTTCACTACCATGTGTCTCTTCTTGAGTTATATTTGAAGTACTGCTGCCAACTGTGAAATCCTTGTAAACATTTATGACTCATTAGCAGCATTTTTTGATTCTTTAAGAAATAATTTAAATTCATGGAACCTTTGGTACCTAGTTCTAATATGGTTAGCAAAATGTTGCTGTTTATATCATAGCAGCATTAAGGAATCCCAGTTTACAAGTTGTTTTATATTTAAATACAAACCCAAAAGAAGCAATATATTAATCCCTGCCTCCCAAAGGCAGCAGTATATAGAGAGCTGTAAATTTCATAGAATCATAGAATGGTTTGGGTTGAAAGAGACCTTACAGCCCATCTAGTCCCACCCCCCTGCCACTAGACCAGGTTGCTCAAAGCCTCATCCAGCCTGGCCTTGAAGACTTCCGGGGATGGGGCATCCACAGCTTCTCTGGGCAAATTTGGTGGTAACTATCTCATAGACAATACAAGAACTTGCTTATTTTCTTTGGGTTTTCTTGGGTCAATAGTAGATTTTATTCTGTGTAATTTTAAATCATAAACAGTAAAAGAACACTATGGATGTACGAAGTCCATGCTTGTCACCAAACTTTCTATCATATCTTGTTCAGATGACCACCCGTGTTGATGAACATTTGTGGGCTCTTTCTGCTATTGATGAATTTAAAGTTCAGAAGATTATAACACCACTAAATAAAGACAATATTCCAATAACTGATTCACCTGTTGTTGTGCAGCAACACATGCTGCCACCTAAGAAGTTTGTTCTGCTTTCAGCCCAGGTGAGTATTACTTTTAGGAAATCAGAAGAGTAAGTCTAAAGTTGGAAGACTGATCTAAGCCTGTAAATGTTCACTCATTTTGGATATGTTTTTAGTATTATATTATGAACATAGAAAGGAATTCCGAAAAAGATTGCTGATACTATCTGTACCCATTTTAAATTTACTCAAAGCTATTGGGCCAGCTTCTTTTGTGCTCTGTTGTAATGTTTTTTGTTGGTCACTAGAGACACTTGAACATACAGATCATCTGAGAAGGTATTTTAACCTTGGTTATACTCATGATTGTATGAAATTAAGCAGAAACTTGCTGCCCAGAAAATACATATTCAGTAAATATTGTTGACAACTGGAATTTGAATAAATAATTTCTTCTTTGTCATAAGAAGTTCCAAATTTTTTTAAAAGGTTTTGAAAAACAAAATCCACAAAAAGAAGAAAGAAATTAACTTCCCTGCTTCTCTTTTCAGATTATGTTTAGCAGAGGTTTAGGGCACTTAGTAGATTAACAAATAGCAATTAAAAAAAAAAAAAGAAGACCTTTAATCATTGTCTTGCAACCTTCTAGACTCAATCTGCATTTGTTCAATAGCAGCTATTTTGTGAAAGGTGCTAATCAGACGCTCTCCTGTAGTCAGTTGGATGCAGGCAAGGTGACTGATTGTAGAGTCTTACCATGCCCTTGATCCTGAATTCGTCATGGATTTTTTTTCCAGGCCATTTTGAGAGATTGGAAGATAGATAAAGCCTTTCCTTCCTCATATATACTTGCTATGCATTTGTATTGTGTCCTTCAAGTTAGGCTAAGAACAGCAAAATTAACTAAGTTTATGGAGAGTTTATAGTAGTTGCAGAACTCTTCCTGTCTTTTCCTGTCTGTCTTAGACTCGCCAGAGAGTTTTCTGCATGTAAATGGCAACTGAACTTTAGTTAACCTTTCATGTTACGCTTGGGTCCGAGAGCGCAATGAATGAAAGTTCAGAATGCTCAAGATCATCATTGTGGGAGAGGCTGTTGGGATGGCCACAGTAAAGACAGCTTTATTCTAATTTACTTTGGATTACTTGTAGGGGAGCTTTATGTTTCATAAGCTCAGACCTGTAGATCAGCTGCGGCACCTGCTTGTTAGCAATATAGGTGGAGATGGAGAAGAGATTGAAACGTTTTTCAAATTGCGTCAGGTAAGAACTTTTTATCTGTTTTGAAGAATTGAAGATTTATAATATTTATGTACATCTAATTACTTTCTTCAACATCTTTTTGTTGTTGCTATAAACTTCCAGTTAACATTTCATTTATAGGTTAATTATCTTTTCATCCAGTATTGTCTACATAAAACAAGCTTGTATTATGAGAAAGAACTTCTCATTTTACGATAGTTAAAAAATTCACTTTCCCTGAAATTGCTGTCTCTCTCATACGCAAAAGTGTAATGTAGTTCTTCGTGTAGGAAAGGAGTGAATCTGGGAGCAGGGGAGGGAGAGTTTCTAAAAAAGTTAAATTCCTACCACTACAGGAGTTTTTTACGTTTTGAAGGCCAGTAGAAATGTGTATAATTGGTCTTACTGTTTTTTGTTTGAGGTGAATAACCAACAAGCAGGAGGGAAGCTGTCATGGATTACGATTTTATTTTGACTAGTACTGATTATTATCTGTAGTGAATGCTCACTGTAATCTATTCTCTTGTGCTTTGGTAGGAGAAGAGGACATTTGATATTTCAACATGCCGTTAGAATATGAAAACAATTATTTGTATAGATTTTTTTTTTTTCTTCGAACACAATCTTAATTTACATTTCTGTAGCAATTACATGAATGTTGGTCATAATTAGAGACAGACACAGAGGCTCTTTCCTATAAATAATGATACTGAGTTTACAGAAACTGTGTACAACAAAAACTTACCTGCTACAGTGGGATGCCTCCCTATGATTCACTTCCAGTCTGTAACTGGGAAGAGTTAATTTCCTTGCCTTCTGAATAAAAGGTGCAAAAAGTATTCACTGCTTAGTTATTGGGCAATATAACTTCTCTATGTTTCTCATCAACTTAGCATAAGCTGATTCACTAATAGTATAATATGTTGTAGGAGGATCAGGCCTGTGCCACTTGCCTTATCTTGGCATGTTCTAATGCTGCATGCGATAGAGAAGTATCTGTCTGGGCTACTCGAGCATTCTTCAGGTAAGTTTCAATTTGGTACATTATTCTGAATATTATGCTCAGGATCATTACAGCCACTAAATAATCATACAGTCTCTAATCTGCTGCCTGAGTGAGCCTTGTTTAAAAATTCACATAGACTGCTATGTGAACTGCTAAACTGCAGTTTAGACTGCTAAACCTGGTGGAATATGCTTTCTGATGTAGGGTGCAACAACAAAGGAATATTCTTGTCGTGGAGGTTTCTGGTTAGTACTCTTCTTAGATGCTTGTATTCCACATAGAGAGGAGGCTATTGAAAATGTAGTTTAATCTGTTTGAAGTGCATTTGTCCATATTTCACAGGATCCCAGTTCATTGAAGCAAAGTGTGTAGTAATATCTTTAATGAGACCAACTCAGACAGCTGGAAGAAAGTATTTTTTAATTTTTAGTCAGGGGTTTGGGGTTTGTTTTCTCATTGGATTGGGTTTGGTTGTTTTTTTTCTTAATATATTGTCGTTATTTATGGTGTTCACCATTGTGCCAAGGAAATTTATTTCAGGAAAGATACTAAAGCATAAGCCTGATTTTGAGAATTCATAAATTTTTCTTTAAAGCCTGATATGTCACGACAGAACTTAAAGCATCTGCCAAAATAAAAAGCTTAGTTGTTCATTGAATATCTTTGCAATTACATATGTTAATGCTTTTCATATAATGTATTCGGTTAGTTTTCTTTTATTCTACCAAAAGTATCATATGGTCACAAATATTTGTGAAAAGTTAAAAGAACCCCAAAATTGCTCTTAATTCTGAAAGACATGAAAATTAAATAGTGTGAGGAATTTTTGTCTTTGTATGTAAATTCCAGGTATGGTGGAGAAGCACAAATGAGATTTCCATCAGCTCTGCCTCCTTCAAGCAACGTTGGACCTACTTTGGATTCTCGGGTTCCTACCAGTAAGTAGCAAGCATTTCATGGGTTTAGGCAGGTTTTCCTCCTTAGTTATTTTGTATTTT
Source organism: Eurypyga helias (assembly GCF_000690775.1). Taxonomy (NCBI): domain Eukaryota; kingdom Metazoa; phylum Chordata; class Aves; order Eurypygiformes; family Eurypygidae; genus Eurypyga; species Eurypyga helias. Next base: position 13,695 of record NW_010264834.1, read on the forward strand.
TTCTTCTCGCAATTACATGTGTTCTTTTTGTGTGACAGTCCTTGATTTTTCCTCTCACTGGCTAATTAATTACAGAGTTTTCTCCATTTTTCTTGAGTGATTTTTTGATTTAGTGAGAGGTTGATGTGATGTCAGACTATGTCTGGATGTTGCATATGATCTGTTATGTGAAGAAGGTATGCATTTATTGCTGCCAGAGGCACTTTAGCAGCCAGAGAGCAATTTGTCAGTGCTAGAGTTCAAACGTTACAAAGATAAGTTGGTGGTTGTGTGGCTATAGCAGAGTATCTTCTTACAGTGTCATTGTGATACCTCTGCAGATAATTCTTATGAGAGGAAAAGAAAAAATCATAGAATCATTTAGATTGGAAAAGACCCTTAAGATCATGAAGTACAACCCTTAACCCAACACCGGTAATACCAGCACTAAACCATGTCCCTAAGCACCTTGTCCACATGACTCCTGAATACCTCAAGGGCTGGTGACTCCACCACTTCCCTGAGCAGCACAGTTCTAATGCCAGATAAACCTTTCAAGGAAGAATTTTTTCCTAGTATCCAATCTAAACCTCCTCTGTCTGTCACAACTTGAGGCCGTTTCCTCTTGCCCTGTTGGGACATTTCCTACTTGTCACTTGGGAGAAGAGACCAACCCCCACCTCTCTGCAGCCTCCTTTCAGGTAGTTGTAGAGAGCAATAAGGTCCCCCCTGAGCCTCCTCTTTTCCAGGCTGAACACCCCCGGCTCCCTCAGCCACTCCTCATAGGACTTGTGCTCCAGACTCTTCCCCAGCTCAGTTCCCTTCTCTGGACACGCTCCAGAAACTTTGTTTAATACAAAGGCCGGAAACAAACAAACCCCCCTAAACTTCCCTCCAACCATCACACACACACACACAGAAGAAAACCACAAAAAGCTCTTAGTTTTGATGCAAAATGCAGCTGCAGTATCTGTCTGACTCTTGTTTGCAGCTTCATCAGCAGAAAGTGGTCAATATATCAGATGCATGGCATGTTTCTTACAGGTCTTACCCATTAATCTAGTGTCAGCTCCCATGAAAAATGGAGGCAAAACTATGTGATAGTGGAAGTGTATACGTTCTATACTGCAAGGTAATAATAGCATATAATGGTCCTGCAGACCTCCCTCCCAGCATGATTACTGGAGTAGCAATGCAGCCTCCCTGTGCTACCTACACTAGGTTCAACATTTGGTTTATGCTTAGATCATCAGTGCTACCTACAAATATGAATAGTGCCTATTCTTCCTCTTCAGGACTTGATGCTTTTTGGAGTGGAGGCATTTCTCTATTACTCAGGCTCACTCAAACTTTTACACTTGCCTCAGGAAGTTGTCCCTTAACATGTGTTACTCAGTTCCAGAATTTAATTTTTTTTTTTTAAAGAAATTCGCAATGATGAATTTGAAACTCTGAATTACTGAATTAAATTTTTTTAATCAGGTACTTGTTAATTTCCAAGATCCTTTACCCTTCTCTGACACATGGCATCCAATTTTACACATCAGATTTGGGAAAAAATTGGTTGCCTAGCAGGAAAAGAAATTCCATTTCAGTACCATTTTTGACATATATCCAGATTCCCAAGTGTTGCAGAAGGGTGTGCTGAACTGGGATGAAGTTTTGGAAAAAGAGTTGACCCTCTGTTTCAGAATCCTTAACTAGTATTAAAACACTAAGAAGAGTGACTATTTTTAATGCATCAGTGGCATCAGTTTCTAAGCCTGATGGTGTGGAACAGTAGCAACCTGGGCAGGAGCTGAGGCAAGGCATAAGAATCTAAAATCACATCTGAGTTAGAGAGGACAGTAGATATGAGGAGAACAGGTGCTAGGAGCAGACTGAGAATGAAAGTAAGGCATGGAGGAGGTGATGGAACGCTCTGTAATCAATAATGTGACTCCTATTAGAAGTAAATGTGTTTTTCCCAAGTTTCGATGTTTTGGTGTTTTCATCATGTGAGGTCGTATATGCCTCTTTGGCACCCAGTATCAAAGCATGTTTCCATTGGGCTTCAGTGGCAGGTCCAAGTAGAAGACTGCACCATTCTTCTGCTACTGCTTACTCCATTTGTTCAAAGAGTACAGAACCGTCATGTGAAATTAAGAATCTGATAGTGTGAATGTCCAGTGTGGTGGGTCAGACAGTGCTGGTGGAAGTTGATTAAAACACCTTGAAATTCTGAATGTGAAACTACGTTACAATAACGTAGTTTTTAAAGGACAGTCATCTTTAACTTAGTTCCCTCTTTTTCTTACTGTTGAAAGTTTAGTCATGCATTCACATGCTGCTTTTCTGCAAGTGTGCTTTGCTTGGCACACAAGAAAATGTGCTCAGAGAATGCACTGGAACTGTTTAGTGGAGGAGTTTGTTATCCTTTGGGCTGTTTTGTGTTGCTAAGTTGAAACAACCATAGTGAATAAGAACTGATTCTTTGATAAAAGCCAAATTTTCAGAGTACCAGTTTTCTTTCCCCTTCTGTGATAAGTCATCCTGTCTGCTGATGGTACATGGACATTTTTGTACATGGCTACACGTGTTCCTCATGTTTTGGGTTCTTAACTTAGCTATTCAGACCTAATTTGCAGAAAGGTTGAGTATCATAGCTGAATGTGAGGCCACAGACAGTCTCAAACTGAGTGAACAGTGTTGCCCTGGTGTTTGTCCAATGGTCCTATGTAAAAATTAGGAGTAGTAACACCAGTTTCTTTGAGCTGAGTGCTTTGAAGGTAAAATTGATATTCTTTGAAAAGATCTAAAAGACTGAAAGCGAGTGTTTTGTGAACAGGTGCCTGTATCAGGAATGGTGCAGTCGGAAGTTGAAGAACAAGGCAGAATATGTAGACAGTATTATATTCATTGCAGGGTTCTGATGGTGTGCAATAAATTACACATGAATGCTGTGAAAAAATGCTTAATAACCGAGCTTGAAAGAAGCGTATCCATTTGTTTCACTTACGGAGTGTTGGGTTGATAAGAAGTAAGAGAACTGGGTATTTAACTGTAAATAAAAGCTGTTGAAATTGTTCTAGCTTTAAAGTATTTGATGTCACAACTTCGATGCTACTGCACAGGGATTTTTTGGGGTATATTTTAGCTTGGTTCTTTTATTTGTTTGTTTTTAACAAACTTACCTTTATTTCTTTTACCTTTTAGGTACCCCCTTGACTGTTGATAGTCCATATCCTAATCTTAGCTTTTTGACACCACCTATGCAAGGTAACACCTTTTTCTTTGCTGGAGAAAGGGAGAATTTTTTTTTCAACTAGGCTTTTCCACTTCCATTCAAATGAGTAATATTTATCTACTTTTATCCTAGGTTTACAACCTGCTAGTATGTCAACTCCCATCTTTCCTTCTGGGAATTCAATGTCTCACCCCAGTACATCCATTAGTGGAATGATGGGTCCTGAGATAGTATTTTCTGGAAGACACAATGGCATCTGCATATACTTTGCTCGAATTATAGGGTGAGGTGTTTGTGAAAAAAGACATTCTGTCACTGTTTCGTAGTTTTTCTTTCCCCTAATGTTCGTAGGCAGTGAATTCTATCTTAATAGTATTTAAATTTGAAATTAGTAAAGTGTATTTTTATGTTGAGTTTATGAAATAACTGTTGATATAATACATTCCCTTTACAGCTCAATAGTAATATGTTCAATGAATGAGTAGGACAGAAAAGTTCCTTAGGCATTGATCCTGCAATCAAGTGTATATGCATAGCTCTGAACACTGTGGTTTTGTTTTGCAAACCTATGAGCTATACGTTTCAAACTCATGCTAAAGGGTGAAACAGAAATGTAGAAGCACTTACAGGATTTAAGTCCTGGTTTGAAGCCTTTTCTGTGAAGAAGCTTTAAACAGAATCCTGAAATCGGAGCAATGAAGCAAGACTAAAGAGAATTCTGTTCCTTGGATGTTGAGTCCTGTGTTACTGAACACTCTTATGTGAGATCAGTGCTCCTCCGATGTTGATCATCCCTTTGCATGCTGGTTGGGAAAGAAATTTCAGTTATGACACTTGTTTGTCTACACTGTATTTCCAGAGAATAATATTGTATATTCAAACTATTTGGGAGTGCCAAACTTCATTTGATTGAAGTTTTTTAACTCGTTATTTACCTGTACCATTCAGAAATGTATAATGGTAACTTTTTTTTAATGTTTAATTTTCATCCAAATTAAATCTTTATTTTAGACCTTGAAGTACAAAGCATTACAATTTCTTTCTTAAAAAATTATACACAGAGGAATTCTTAAAAATACTTGTTTAAATTACTTGGTTTTTAACACAGTACTGTTTTGTGTTGCAGGAATATTTGGGATGCCTCTATAGTTGTGGAGAGAGTTTTCAAAAGTGGCAATCGAGAAGTTGTTGCAGTATGTAAAAGATTATTTCATATTTTTTTAAATTCCTTATATATGTCTTAAGCCCTGTTGTACTTCTGTTCCCTATTACAAACTGATAAGAAAAAACCATCATTGTAATTTGAATGTTTTCTTGGGTGCTGTGGCGTAATTAGTTGTGGGGTTTAAATCTTTCTTAAACTGCTATTTTGAATATTATTTTTTAAGAAACCTAACTGTAATTTGATGTCTTATTAACTGGCAATGGCCAGTTTTCTCTGTGTTTAGCGATTACACTTCCTTTATTTCTGCATACCCTCTCCAGATAAAGCCTAAAAATAAAATGCTTCAGTGGGTGAGCATTTTTGTAAGAATGTAAAAAAAATTTCTAACATCTTCCTGACTAACATCTTGGTGTTTCACTTTTGGTCCATAATCAGAATAACAAAATCTTTTCTGACTGGATCTTAATAGAATCCTGAACTGAGTAATTTCAGCAATGCAAATTAACTGCTACATGAGGTTTCCTCCTCCAATTTTAAGGTAACTGGAAGGACTTTTTAACTGGAAGAGTTTTAAGGACTCTGGAAGACCTTGGCATATATACTCTCTGTCAATCATTGGTTTCGTTCAGACTTTGAAATGGTAAAATACAGCTGATTTCATTATCAGAGTGGCAAAGAAAGTGGCATCTTGGACATTGTATATCTTCAGGGGAATACTGCCTCTTTGCACGTGTGCCCCCTCCTCAGTGACTGGTATAATGCTGTGTTCTAGTGACTAGCGTGCTATTTATGTGTTGTACCTTCTTTATGCTTGTCTTTTTAGTGGCTTTAGGTTAAAATTTTTGGAAAAAACTTTGGAAACTAAATTTTCTCTAAAGAAGTGTGATTTCTTCTGCAGGTGGAAAGCAGTGTTCCATCCCACGTGCTAGAATGTGTACTACACAAATTAAAAGGCCTACAAGAATTTCTGGATAGAAATTCAGAGTTTGCTACAGTTGGAGCCCTAGGAAACCCAAGGTATTATTCATTGTGTTAAATTTACTAGTGGTCCTATTTGCCCTATACCATGTGTATCTGTTGAATTGAACATGTGTGTGGTCTCCAGCTTCAAGTATTCAGATGCCAAATATGAAATGTTAGATTCCACCTTTAAAAGATTCAGTATGTGTAATCATATTAGTATCTTTCTTTATTTTGGAATTGCAGTTTCAGCACACCAGCGAATCTGCAACAGAGGCTCCTGGGTTTTATGCGGCCTGATGGAGGAAGCTCTCAGCAAGTCCAGCAAGAACTCCAGAGGAAATATCATGGTATGTAACTACTTCTGAACAGCAAGTGTCAGGGAATGGTGCCTTTGGATGTGTCTTTTCTCACTTTTCTTGTTAAAACCTCTGAATAAAAATGCCTATTTTCCATACAAATTTGACATTAACCAATATGCCATACTCTTTAATAAGCACTTCAGAAAAAGCACTGTAGTGTGGAAACTAACTTTGCAGGCACCTTGCTTTTGCTTCCATGCCATATCAGGCTGTTCCATCAGAAGCAGTAATTCAGCAGTGGTGTTTTTGTGGGGGGGGAAAAGAACCCACCCAAAACATTTACATGAGGCTCTACTAGAGATGAATCATAGAATAATAGAACGGTTTGGGCTGGAAGGGACCTAAAGATCCATCTAGTTCCAACCCCCCTGCCATGGGCAGGGACACCTTCCACTAGACCAGGTTGCTCAAAGCCTCATCCAGCCTGGCCTTGAACACTTCCGGGGATGGGGCATCCACAGCTTCTCTGGGCAACCTATCCCAGTGCCTCACCACCCTCTCCCGGAAGAACTTTTTCCTTATGTCCAATCTAAATCTCCCCACATTGATTTTAAACCCATTACCCCTTGTCCTGTCACTACAGGCCCTTGCAAAAAAGTCCCCTCACAGCTTCCTTGTAGCCCCTTCAGGTACTGGAAGGTGCTATAAGGTCTCCCTGGAGCCTTCTCTTCTCCAGGCTGACTAAGTATATATCCAGAATGAAAACTCAGATCTAGATAGAGAAACACTCCAGCCTGTAGTTTGACTGTGTGAAGAGACTTCATTTGTCATGTGCTGCAGATGTTACCTTTCCGTTTGATATTGAAAGCTTTAATATTGCAACTAATTAAAACATTCCATAAAGGAGAATAGCTCACAATAACGTCTAGTGGTCATGAGCTACTGCAAAACACTTAGTTGTATTTGTCAATTTCTTAAACTAGAACGAAAAGTGGCTGAACCTTAAAGCACTTTTAAACTTAGCTGTCATACAAGTAGTTAAATTTAAATTCTGTTTAGATATGAGTTGTCTTTATCCTATACTCCCCATTCAGACAATCTTGAAATACAAAACTAGTCGTTTTGTTGCATACTTACCTGTCTCCTGTTTTTTTTTAATTTCCTAACATTCTCCGTATTTCATAAGACTGTTTAATCTCCTCATTATAGTACTTAGCTGCACACCCATTTATATTTTCAGGATAGCAATTATTAAGCGGTTTGTTTGTGAGACAAGTGAGTATGTTGTCGTATTAATAAGAAATACTGTAATGCAAGTTGCCGAAGTTACAGCCGCTGAAATGTCTACAAAACTTTGTTTAGCAGTAAGAGGTCTGTTACACAGCCCATTTGAACTCATGAATCTTCATGCAATCACATGAAACCATGCTTCTTTTTCAGGAAGTACTCCTCCTCTGTTGCAGTTTGAAATAAATGTTAACAGATGGTATTTGCTTTGGGGAAATGTTAACATGGTATTTTCCTCCAAAGAGAGATAGCATTAATCAAGAATGGAAGAGGAAATGAGAAATTTAAAGGAATTGTTGTAAACGCTCAAAAATTTACATGCTAATTTGAAACATACAGAACCATTACTTACTGACAATCTCTTTGCTACTCCAGCTGAGGCACAGCTAACTGAGAAGAGCTCACTTCAAGGCATCCAGCAGCTTGTTCGCAAAACCTGCCAGGCATTGGCTTTGTGGAAGTTGCTGTGTGAGCACCAATTCAGTGTTGTTGTAGGTGAGCTGCAGAAGGTACGATCTTAATCATAATTTTAATTTGTTTGTATTTAACATCTGAATTTTTTTTGCTACATAAATATTCCCAAAGGAGTATTACTTAATTCACTGAGAAACATAAATTCTGTATGTGGTTTAAAATTCATTATTATTCAGGTTGCAAGTGTTTATTTTTAAGAGACTGATGTGTAGTATTTACCTCATTACCCAATCTTAGCAAATTGGAAGCGTCACTAACAATAGATTATACTTTACTTTTGTTGACAACTATTATAATAATGAGTCTGGTTTTGTAAATTACTGTATTTTCACCTTAAGCACGATCTGCAAAATGACTAGACCAATGTTGTCCAGCTGAGAGGAATTCACTCTTTGCCTTCGTTTTGCTAAAGGTTTAACAGTAGAGAGCAAGAAAGTCTCAGACACTTGCACTTTTGTGGAAGTAGGGGTCCGTAATGTATCACAGAACAGCTGAGGTTGGAAGGCACCTCTGGAGATTGTCTTCACCATTCTGCTCAAAGCAAGGTCAACTAGAGCAGGTTGGCCAGGACCTTGTCCTGTGAGGTTTTTAGTATCTCTATAGATGGAGAGTCCACAACCTGTCTGGGCAACACATTCCAGTGTACTCCTTTACAGTAAGAAAGATTTTTCTTATGTTCAGCTGTAATATCTTTTGCTTCAGCTTTTGGCCATTGCATTGTGTCCTGTCACTCATCACCACTAAGAAAAGTCTGTCTCTGCTTTCTGTACACCTTCCCGCAAATATTAATGAGATTCTACTGCCCCCTAGCTGCCTTTTCTCCAGGCTAAACAATCCCAGTTCTTCAGCCTCTCCTTGTCTGTAATAAAGGGAACACAGAACGGTGGATGGTAGTGCTGTGTACCCTTTGCTAATAATGAATTTGCATTCAGCCTTTGAAAAACCTAATAATTTGAAAACTAGGTATTTTGTCCTAGCGCTTGATAAGAAAATAGATTACTTGAGAGGCTGTATTCTGTGTTCATAAAAAGAACAATTTTTAAACTTACACACAGAAGCTGGAGCACTGTTTCTTTGGGAAATCAGCACGGTTTCTAACACAGGCAGCTTTTCTCTTGTGTTGGGCAAGGAGTTAACCATTTAACAAATAGAACCTTGTTCTCTGTCTTCAGTAGTTCTAGAGTTTTTGTAATGGTATTTTCATGCTGTTAGTGATCATCCATAGACACTATTGGCAACTCTGTGTAAGGAAATATTCCTAATTTTTAAAAAATCAATAACTTACAATATAATTTAATATAAAAAGGCTTAAAAAGTGTAGACCTCAAACTTTTTCAATGAATTCTTTTTATGATTCTGTTACTTTTTTAGCCTATGGCAGTGCTCAGGCGTCCATAATTAAATCTGTGACATAGTCATTTTATGGGGTGTCAAGTCAGGAGAACTGCTAATTCTGCTCTTGCTTGCAGAGATCTGAAACAAAAATGACACATAGTGGACATGGCACAGGAAGTCTGCTAAGAGGAATTCTCAATGTCCTTTGGCATCCAAGCATCTAGTGCCTTCACTGATAGGTCTCTAGTTGTTTCTATGTTGCTATATAGTGTGTATTTCAAATAGTTTATTTCTATGCTGTGCTCTTGAGTCGTTGGGATTACTGTATGTTTATATTTACTGGGAACAGTCAATTTTGCTGCTGTAATATTATGATGTTTCTAAACAGAAGGAAGTAAAAGTGTTCTGTCTATTTTCAGGAACTTCAAGAACATTTAAAGATAACTGCTTTCAAAGACTTGGTTATTAGAGACAGAGAGTTGACTGGAGCACTCATTGCTTCTCTCATAAACTGTTACATCAGAGATAACGCAGCTGTGGATGGCATCATTGCCCATTTGCAAGATATCTGTCCTCTTCTTTATAGCACTGACGATGCTGTGTGTTCTAAAGTAAGCGTACTGCCAGATCTTATAAAACCACACCACAACTTTAAAACATGTTCAAATGAGTTAAGTTGGGCAGTTTATAAATCTTGATGCTCAAGTAGTTTCAGAAGCTAATGAAGGCAGGTCATGTGCATATTTGTGTGTTGTAGTTAATGCTGAAAATTATGTGAGCTCTGGTTTGAAGCATTTGTAGTTATTTTAGGGTTCATAGGGTCTGTACCTCCAATGTGATGTCTATTAAGACTGTCTTCTTGATACTGATAGAATGTGTTCTTGCTCCAGTCTTTCCTCAGCATAGTCTTTTGTTTTCTATTTGGTGCCTAGTTCCATGGGAAAGATAATGGGAAAGATAATTTGGTTGTTTAAAATACACTTGCAAAAAGTAACTGGTGAGGGGAGAATGGGGTTGGTTGTTTAAGTATTAAGCCCTTCTCGCTACTGCTGTTGCACAGTCTCTTCTGCTGGAAACAGTGTTATCAAGTGGTGAGGGAGTGCTTTTGCAAAGATGGTGTTTCTACTGGTTTAGCTTTGAAGTTTGGAATATTAACGCATTCACTTAAAACAATATCCATGATCTGTTTATGATACATTAAGGTGAATACTTTCCATTGTCCCACCATTTGTCTTTAGGCAAATGAACTGCTTCAGCGGTCTCGACAGGCTCAAAGCAAACTGGAAAAAGAGAAGATGCTAAGAGAGTCCCTGAAAGAGTACCAGAAGATCAGCAATCAAGTAGACCTTGCTAATGTTTGTGCACAATATAGGCAAGGTAAGAAGCAATCACTGACTGTGTTCTGGTAAATAGTTTTTTTAATATCCTTTCATGATACCTTCTTTTTTTGTTTGTTTTGTTTACTAACTTTCAACTCATTTTATAGTGTTTTGCCATAAACAGTGTCTTAATCACTCTTACGATTAATATACATCAGTCTGTTCTTTTTTGAAGCCTGTCTAGATTTCACCAACTAATCACAAAGCCCACTTTGGTATAAAAATTTTCCAACCACTTATTTCACATTTCAGTGTCCATTTGTTTCACATATGTTGTAAAAATATTTCTAGGGAAATTATTGGCCTGTATGTAAGCAGAGGGTAAATTACTGTACTTTTGCAGGTAAGGTTTTATACCAAATACACTGTTGGAAAGGTGGTTCTGAAACCCGTTGTGTGCAGTAGAAGCTAGTACGTAATTTAAAGGTAGATATAACTTGTAACAGTCAAGATTTCAGCCTCTGTCCAAGGATGTAACTTCAGACTTGCATATAATCCCACAGGTTAGGTACAGGCTTAAACTTTGATCAGATACAGACTGGAGTGAATAAGGTTTGCTTTTTCTTGCTTGCCAAAATGGGTAGTGTTTGATGTCACTTACCATTTTGTCATAAATTTAATACAGTAATGAACAGTGGTATCTGTTGGGTTTTTTCCTAGTGCGTTTCTATGAGGGAGTAGTAGAACTCTCGCTTACAGCCGCTGAGAAGAAAGATCCCCAGGGTCTTGGCCTTCACTTCTATAAAAATGGAGAACCAGAAGAAGATGTTGTTGGACTCCAAGCTTTTCAAGAAAGGCAAGTTTTCAGGATAACTTATTACCATTATATGGGGTGCTTTATTTTGAGTGATTGGAAAAGTAACTCTTTTAGGGAAGGTATAGAAAGTGATGACAAACAAGCATGTTATAATAAGGGCATGTTAGAATAGATGTTGTTCCCTAGCTTCCTGTCCTTGATTATCATTAATATGCCACCAACTCAATCTGGAACAGAGATAGATGCAGAAAACACTGATCTGAACATGGGAGAAACACTTGACAGAAAGATGATTCTTTCTTGAGAACAGTTTAGGTTGTGGCAACTATTTAGCAATTATCTGTGACATTTTTAAATTTTTAGTGATGGTGTTTACAAAGGAATACAATAACATTTGAGAAGAGTGTTACTTTGATTGTTGCAATGAAAACTGTAAGGCTTTTACTTTCCTTTGCTCCATTTGCAGACTGAACAGCTACAGGTGTATCACTGACACCCTTCAAGAATTAATGAATCAAAGTAAAGCTGCTCCTCAGTCTCCCAGTGTACCCAAAAAGCCAGGTCCTCCAGTGCTCTCATCTGACCCTAACATGCTAAGCAATGTAGAAGCAGGGCACCATGTAAGAAGCTCACCAAAAAAATCATGACTTCATTCCAGAAAATTGTGTGATTTTTAGATAGAATTTATGTAGATTTTTAGGTTTGGGTTTTTTTTAATTGTGGAATAGTTTAGCCAAGTAGATAAAAGTAAAGATCTGTCTTGAATTGTCTTCTTTATGCACAGAGTGTTCATAAAAGTGATGACATGCAAATAATGTGAACCTAAGTACTGTTGCTTAGGTGTTCAGTGCTTCATAGAATGTACCTGGAATGTAACTGCTGCAGTAACAGCTTTGCCCTTTTCTTCCCCCTAGTTTGAACAAATGCTAAAGCTGGCTCAGCGTTCAACAGATGAACTCTTCAGTATTGCACTTTACAACTGGTTGATACAAGTTGACTTGGCTGACAAACTGTTGCAGGTGAACTCATCTCTATACAACAAATAATTTGTTGGAGTTTTACACCGAGCTGGAAGAGTTAATTGCAATAATGCTGATGTTTTAAAAAGAAGAGAGAGCAAGAATATAAATCTTTATGATTTATCTTTATGACTGTTGCAGGTTACTGCCCCATTTTTGGAACCTTACCTTGTGCGGATGACCAAGATTGACCAAAACAAAGTCCGTTATATGGATCTACTGTGGAGATACTTTGAAAAGAACAGAAATTTTAGTAACGCAGCCAGAGTCTTGGCTAGGTTGGCTGACCTGCATAGGTATGGATTCTGTGTGGTCTGTTGCTTATATTGAGGTAACTGGGTAAAAAAAACCCAAACAAACCCAAATCAAAGCCTTATGTGTAGGTATTTTAAGAAAAGGACAAGGAGGTTTGCTAAAAAAATTTTAGGCGCATGGACTATATTAGCTTTTAACTCAGACTGTTAATGTATTATACATTAGCTTGGAATATATTTCCTTTTCTAAGTACGTATGTTAAGTGGTCATTTTCTTACAGAGAATTTTATAATGTGATAGTGTAACTGTGGAGCAGCGGATTGTGAAGTACACTAAAGCTAAGCCTGCAACAAAGTCGGATTTACATGGTTGGATAATGTCCTGCATGATTGAGTAAGATTAGAAGAAATCACACACTAATTCCCAGAGTCTAGTTAGAATATAACTAAGCCTCAAATAATTGTATTAAGTACTCATTTCATTTTGCTTATTTATTTTGCAGCACAGAAATTTCTCTTCAGCAGCGTCTTGAATACATTGCACGTGCCATTTTGAGTGCCAGAAGTTCCACTGCCATATCCTCTATAGCTGCAGATGGTGAATTCCTACATGAACTAGAAGAGAAAATGGAAGTAAGAAAAAAGCTAATCTAAGCTACACTGCGAATGCATTATCATTGTGTTTCATTAGCACGACGTTTTTATTACTGATTCTGTAGAAACAGATTTCTGTGCATTCTTCCTGACATAACAAAATTACACAGTTGATAGGAGACTCTGAGGTATAAGACAGTAATGTTTCTACGTTTTAAATAAGTTAAAATTAGTTCCAGATGTATTCTTAAACTTTGATTAAATTAATCCAATCTTGAAATATTTTATTTTTCTTTTTCAACAAGGTTGCAAGGATCCAGCTTCAAATACAAGAAACATTACAGCGGCAGTATTCCCATCATTCTTCAGTGCAAGACGCAATCTCCCAGCTTGATGCTGAGCTGATGGATATAACCAAGGTGATTACAATTTCTCTAGATTAGAAGTGAATTTATCACATGTTGATGGGGGAGTGTTTTGCAAAGAATGATCCTGTAGTGACTAGGAAAAGTAAGAAACAGTTTGGCATTCCTTGTCTCAGAATGTCTGTTATACTAGAGTATCTTCTTCTGTACTTTGATATTCCATCAAAGATGTGTTTACCTTAATTCTCTTAGATTTCTTAATTTATTGGGAAAATTGTTAGAAAATTAATAGTATGAATTATAACTTCATATAAAGTTGGAGATTGCATTTAAGAATTGAAACTAAATGGAGTAAAAACAACCAAAAAAAAAGGTCATTTAATACTTGACAAACATTACCGAAGTTGAACCTTGTCATGGTTTAACCCCAGCTGGCAAGCAAGCCCCACACAGATGCTCATTCATTCCCCCTGCCTGGGATGCAGGAGAGAAAGAGAAGGATGTTAGTGAGAAAATTTGTGAGTTGAGATAAAGGCAGTTCAGTAGGTAAAGCAAAAGCTGCACACATGAGCAATGCAAAACAAGGAATTCATTCACCCCTTTCCATGGGCAGGTGTTCAGCCATCCCCAGGAAAGCACAGGGCTCCATCACACATAACGGTTACTTGGGAAGACGAATGCTGTAACTCTGAACATTTCCCCCTTCCTTCTTCTTCCCCCAGCTTTATATGCTGAGCATGATGACATACAGTGTGGAATATCCCTTTGGTCAGTTGGGGTCAGCTGTCCTGGCTGTGTCCCCTCCCAGCCTCTTGTGCACCCCAGCCCACTCGCTGGTGGCTTTGGGTGAGGAGCAGGAAAGACCTTGCCTCTGTGTAAGCACTGCTCAGCAACAGCTAAAACATCCCTGTGTTATCAGCACTGTTTCCAGCACAACCCCGCAGCACAGCCACATGCCAGCTACCTTGAAGAACATGAACTCTATCACAGCCAAAGCCAGCACACACCCTTACTAGACTGATGTCTGCCATACAAACTCAAGAAAAGTGGATTTAAAAAATTTCCTTTTTATCCTGCTTCAAATTTAAAATCTGGTCATTCTTCTTTCAGTTGTATGGAGAATTTGCCGACCCCTTTAAGCTCTCAGAGTGTAAGCTTGCAATTATACATTGTGCTGGTCATTCCGATCCTATCTTGGTTCAAACACTCTGGCAAGAAATCATTGAAAAAGGTAGGTCTTAATGGACTAGGAGAGATACAAGCTAGAACAGTAGGAAAATGTTATAATTAAAGCTTTTAAGAGTGATAATATGCTGCTACTGTCACGCTGTCCACGTGAGATGCATCTTTTCTGGACTATTCTGTAATATTTGGTAAGTGTAGTTAACTAGTAATTCATTGATGTTGCTACTTTTGGCTTTTGTGCCTAAAGGATAGGAAAGTGTATTTTTACGTATAGGTGGGAGCATATTGCATGTATGGCTGGAATAGTCATGTTCCAGATACCACTTAAGATGTCATTTCATCCCTTCTTGTTCTTAGATGCCATTATATGTGGACTTCAGAATGGCTGTGAAATTTTCTCTGAAGGTTTCAGTATTAGGAAATTTAATAAAAATGTTAAATTTATTATGACAAAGATTATAGAATCTTCATTATAGAGTTCATTTATAGAGAAGCAGAGCAGTGGCCACAGCTCTTGCAAGCCTAGCCACTCACCTGTGATAATCTGCCTCAACCTTTACCATAAATTAGTAATTCACTCTCTCTCTTCCTGTTTGGTGTTTATTTCCTTGGATTTTGTGTTTGAGGCTGCCATTGTGCAAGCAACACTGACACTGATTTGAGGGAAAAGCTCAAATAGTGGGGTTTTTTGTGTGTTCGTTGTTGGTGGCTTTTGAGGATTTTGGTTTGCTTTTTTTTTTTAAGTAGATTTGCATGGAACTTCAAGGAAACATAAAAATCTGTGAATATATGTGCACACACATCAGAGAGAGATTTACTTCCACATGCTGATTTTGCACTGACGATAGAAGATTTTGATGTGTTAGTAGTAAATTTAAGGACCTTGGTGTAGTTGTGTATAAATGTGGAACTTTTTTCTGAGGTTCTCTCTAAATGATTCCTTTTCACTTCCAGAGCTGAGCGATAGTGTGTCTCTGAGCCCCGCTGACAGAATGCAAGCGCTTAGCCTGAAGATGGTATTGCTCGGAAAGATATATGCTGGCACGCCTCGTTACTTTCCTTTAGGCAAGTTGTTTAGCTTGCATAGTAAACTAACATACACATAATATGAATGAGTCTCAGCTTTCATTTTAGCCTCTTTAAAAAACTTCTAACCTGAGAAATGTCTCTCTTTTTTCCTTTTATATTTAAAAAAAAGAATAGTGCTAACGTTGTGATACATCATTACGTGCCTGTGATACATAATTACTGTAGCTATTTGTGAAATTCTTCACTGCAGCTGAAGCAACAGCTATCAGTAGTGATGAAGCTGATCTTGTGGCGAGCTTGGTAGCACTTCTCAGTTTTGTCCAGGAAATCAGGAACAAAAGCATTGTGATATTTAGTCATTTTTACACTGACACTGACAAGGGATTGAGGAGAGGGAGGTTAGACAAAAAGTAGATAAAGAATTCCTGTTGGCCTTTAATTTTGAAAGGACAGTATAATTGTATGATTACAAAACCACTACAGTTTTAACAGGAGCAGTTTTTCCTAGAATTTATCTAGGGATATAAGCAGATTCTACAGTTTTTCATCCTGAATGGGAAGTAAATGATGCTTAGAAGGCACCTACAGTTATTTTTGAATGAATGGCTTTGCAGATCCCATTTTAGAAAGTGGTAAAGTTTGTTTGTATCAAAGTACAAAGTAAAAATATGTATTTACACATAAAATACGATTTTGGGCAACTACATTTATCTGCTGTCTTTTGATGTATCTACTGCTGTCTGCAGGGACGCATTATGAAAACAGAATTTAGGAGATTTCTGGATCCTTTTTGGAGCTTCTTCCTGCTTTTGAGATGCTCACATGTTTTGAGCATTGAATTTACTAATGTTCTTTTACAGTGATTTAGTAAAAGAACATTTAGTGCTGAACAATGTATTGTTAATTTTTACCGACACTTAAGCATGATAAAAGATGCAGTAGCATTGCTGACTACTGTAGCAAATAAAATGATAGTATGTTCTTTTGTGCTGAACCAAAGGGTAGTGAACTTTTGTTAACAGCATAGTTCCATGGCAGTACTGCAGTGAGGTACTCGGTATGAGTAATCCCTGGCATGCATTGCTGACAACTTAATACCATCTTTGTGTGTGCTTAAATTTTGCATATCCTTCCCTCAGTGCAGACTGGGGGAAACTGTTACATGTGGTTCACAGGAGAAAGGTACAAACTGTGTGGAAGACATAGATTTAAACTTGGAGTAAATAATTTTGAAATGCCTTTCTTTGCTAGAATCCATTAACAAGTTGGAATTTAAGCATCCTGTTATTTTTGTCCTCCAGACTTTTTAGTGCAGTTTCTAGAGCAACAGGTCTGCACTTTGAACTGGGATGTAGGTTTTATAACATTCACCATGCAAGAAATTGGAGTGCGATTACCAAGGCTTCTTGAAGTTTATGATCAGTTGTTTAAAGCACGGGTAAGGAAATAGCCACAAAATGAAAATTTTGTTTCCAGCTGCTATCAAGATCTGTCTTTGGTGGGAAACATAAAGTAATATAAGGTGTGATATATCAAAATACCAGCTTCATAGCTTTTGTTCCCTTTTTTTTACGCTGAATGCTGCCAAAAAACCCAAAAGGCTCTTTATGTTGCTTTTTCCCCCCTGCCCTCCCCCCCCTTTTGATTTTATTCACTTCAATCCTAAAGTATGAGGAAAATTTCTTAGAATTTGTTAATCCTTTTATTTCACCTAAATCTGATCTAGGATTAAGTAGATTAGAACTGTTATGGTGCAGAAGGAACAGCACACCTTGAATATATTAATTATATTTGTTTCCTATTAATGATTAAAATTTGCAGTATTGCCGCATCTTGCATACCCTAGTGATGCAATAGACATAAAGAATAAGATGTCATATTTTTAACTTTTGCTTTTGTAGAACATAAACAGAAATAGAACAAGAAGAATTTATTTGATTCTTTTTACCCAGATCCCTACAGCGTAAGGAATTCAGAAGTTCCTATAATCTTTATATGGAACTTTAAAGTCGGTTAGGTAATGGAAAACTGAGCTAAATTAATGTATGTTTTAGAACCCAAAAGTCACAATAGTACTTAAATACAGATTAAGATAGAATTCCCAATTCTTTTACATCTTTGTCACAATGAATAAAAAACTACCACAGGTGGCAGTTTGTGTGTACATACACACTTTGGTGGTTTGTGGGGCTTTTCCGTCACCTTAATATTTATCTCCCTAATATTTTGGAATCTCTTTTTAGGACCCATATTGGAGTAGAATGAAAAAGCCTTTACACCTTTTAGAGTGTATCCATGTGTTATTATCTGGATATGTAAATGATCCAAGCAGAGTACTTCTGAGGTAAGGAAGGCAACTATATGCTAATAATAAATGGTGAAAGATTTAAAATACCCTGAAAGAGTGAACTTCAGCAATCCCCAAAGCTTTTCTTCTTTTCTTTTGGGTGAGTTCAGTATTTCTTTCTTAGCAGTGATTTCTGAGGCTCCTCATTCTAAGCCAGTAGGTAGAAGCTTGTAGGGTCCTCCCTATAAGATATTTTAATACAGGTAGTTTTCTCCACTGGAGATTTCATGGGGAACTGAGTGCATTGTTTTGTAAATTTTGGCAACATATTTAAAGGAGTACAGACTGAGGCAATCTGGGAGAAGTTGGGAAAAATAAGAATCAGTTGTGTTATCAATGAAACAGTGAACTGTATAATGAAGAAAGCCTAGGAGCACTAAGTTCACGTATTCTGGCAAAGAAAAGACTAAACATGGGATAGGTATTCCAAAATTATTTTTTAGAGGTTGGGCATGAATCACTCTCCAAGACTAAAATCACTCTCCAAGACTCTCTGGCTCTGTCTGCGACAGGAAAGAATTTAGGTATTGGAAGAGCTTTGTAACTAAAGGCATAACTATGTAGTTGAACAAGTCACCTGCATATTATGGAATCTCTAACTGGCAACTTTTGGGAATAGCCTATACAGGCTTCAGTCAGAACTGTCTTGTCTCAGAAATGATGAGTAGAACTAGGCGACCGTAAATTTTTCTGATTCTTTTGAAGATACGCACTTAACTATCCCCTGTCATCTTTTCTCACTCTTCTGGGCTTTTATGGTTAGCTGATTTAAATACTGTAACTTATTAGAACTGTAGTGAATGTTGTCTAATTTTAATGTCTACTTAGATATTAATGCCTAGATTGTTGTAATTTGATACTAATATTACATATTTGAATTGCTATCTAAATTAATAACATACATTGCTTGTATCATATCTAAAGCAATATCTAAATGTTAAAGTAAATATTTCATGTTGCTCTTAACTGTATAATTTTTTATTGTTTATATTTAATATCAGATAAATAGTAACAGTTCATTTATTTTCCCATTATGCCCTAGCCACAAACATTAGATATCAAAAATCAGTTTTTCTAATAAACAATTAAATACTAAAAGTCGCTGCCAGATGTCTTGCTGATAAGTTATTCCGTTAGAACTCAAAGAAAGCCCACTTCGTAGTCCACATGAATTGAATGAATATACAGAAACAAAAAGTAGCTCAGAATTATTCTATGTTTTCTTCACAGGCGGCGATTCACAAATGGTTGCTTGGACGCTGTTAGTTGCTACCTGGTTGAACTTCAGTCTATGAGCCCGACGCTAATGGTGCAGACTACTGTTGAGAATTTTAAATCACTACAGGCTAAATTAGTACAGCTGCAGTGACTGACTAATCCAAGAACCATTAGCTCAGATAAAATGAACTGTGAAGTAAAAGTTTTTGGCACTGAATCTCTGGAAGAACAAATCCTCAGAAAGATATTCTTACATATTTCTATCTCCTGCTGCGGTTATCAGTTACGTGGCCTATATTCATACTATTTTAAGGGTATGTACAAGTTAAACAATATAAGTTTGACAAACTGAGTTTCTTTTAATTTTACCAAATTTTTTTAACATTGGAAAGCTTTTTTTGTGCTATTGAAATAAAATTCATTGTGTGATCTTTCCCTTGAGGATTAAAAATATTTGGAAAATATTTTTCTTTTTCTTAACATAAAGTGATGGAGAAAAGCAGAATGTAAAATCTACTTGATAGCTGATTTACAAGTGTCGGGAAAAGAAATGACAACTGCGGAAGGCAAGATGGTGATAAGGGCGCAGGTAGAGGAGTCAGGTTGTAAATGTGGTCATACCAGCATGTAGTGATGCCGTCATAACTGCATGAGTTTACTAGCAAGTCTTTCAATAAAAAAGGTAATGGTTATTTCATAACTGTCTGTCGTGGTTTAACTC
>NW_010264835.1:0-718 GCF_000690775.1 Eurypyga helias
TTGCAGTCAACAGTCAGAGGAAAAAAAAAAACCTATTACACCAATCTGTTAATGTCTGCAAATGGACAATTTTACCAGTCTCAGAATTAGAAATGTTTATTGAGGTTAATGCCAGACAGGTGTGCATAGTGACTAATGATGAATGAACAACAAGGGAATTTGGACTACCGGTGCCTTTTGTGGGTTGTTTGAAAAATCTCAACCATTTATTCTGGAAAAATACCACTTACACTTTTTTTGCTACAACCAAAGAGCAGTTGTCTTTATTTTGGCATTATCTTTCTTTAAATATTAGTAAGGTAGGAGTTTCACTAGAAAAATTGAATGGGATTTTGAATAGCACCAGAGAGTTTCAAGGATACATAAGAAAACACAATAAAACTTTACATCAATCTTTGGTGAAAACTGTGATAGCACAAAATAAATTAAGGGAGATATCAGGACAAATTGAATCAGAAACAGCTCACCATTGGTGGGACATCTTCTCAGGTTATTCACCATCAGCTACCAAAATCTTGGACATAGTGATACATCCACTGTTAGCATTATTAATTATGGTAATACTACTAACAGCAGTAAATTTAATGTTCTGGTGTAAATTAAAAACTTTGACAAAAAGAGTTTGGGCTCTGCCCACTGTGATTAAATATGAATGATTGCGAAAGAATTCACAAATATATTGAAAAGGGGAGATTGAAGGGAAACTGCTGAATCTTGT